>NW_017264195.1:1950032-2171332 GCF_001619985.1 Xylona heveae TC161 | reverse complement strand
AAAAAAAAAAAAAAAAAAAAAAAAAAGCCTGAGCGACAAAAGAGTTCGGATGCCCCGTCTTCTCATTCGAAGAGCGGTTATGGCATCCTACATCTCTACCCCTTTCCTTCCGCGGCCTCATCTAGGGGCGCCCCTCAGGCAGTTGGAAATAAATCCTTCTGCGATTGTGGCTACACCCCGACTCGAACTCACCTCGGGAAATTCCAGGACGTTTAGAGTATGACAGAGAGCTATTAACCACTCTGCCACCGTCCCTTCTGGTTGGAAAGGTACTGATTGACTTCCTATTTATGTTTGGCTGTCAGTGAAGGAAAAGGGTATGGCCGGGGCTAGCGAATCAGGAGCTGTCATTACGTCTCTGGCATATTTCCGGCATGCCGGCTTCGATATGGCTAAGCTGGATATCTGTGCACCCTCAATAGGAGAAAGGAATAAGGATCTGAAGTGCTTGATTCTGATACGGGGGTAGTCTACGAGGCTCGGTCAAGCTCCTATGTGATTGAGATAACTGTTTCCTCAAGGCCTTTCTCCAGTTCAACTTCAACCAAGGTGTTCACTGCATCATAGTATTCAGGTGCTCATCACATTACTATATTTACAATTGAGCAAGTGTTGGCTCCCCAGAAGAAAAGTAATCTACGGCATATAATGGACATCATGATAACATCACAAACGGTATTTTGCAGGCACATGATCTCGAGTAGAACCTCGGCCAGAAGACTAGCGAATCAGTGAGGTTTGACATTATGATGAGCCATGTAAAGACCAATGCTATGAAAGCAAGCCTCAAAGCTCCGTGAGATTTTCTAAATGTTGGTGAGGACTGACGAAAGCAAAAGCACGTAAACAATAGAAGGTGATGGAGCAGTCAATGATAGATGTAGAATTGCTGTTTGCTTTCACGTCCCCGTCTGTGGAGACTTCCATCGCACAATCTAAAACGCCGCAGAAGTAGTTCACTTGGTATTTCAGATTGCCACAGTCATCATTGCAAGAGGAAATATCAACAATGCTCTGTGGAGTATGAAGCAAGTAAGAGCACATGTCTCAATCAACTAAAAAAAGTTTACCATGCATGAGCAATAGGCACTCGCCTTGAGAGTAGGTATTCAAAGACATTTGCTGGGTTGGAGATGCCCAACATGGCAAAACTGACAGACAACACATTGGAAGAATTAGAAAGCAAAAACAGAATATAAGCGATACCATAAGTCAGACGAAAAAAAGGGCACGCATTGCACTTGACAACACAATCGAACAAGGGGTTATTTCGCTGTACAAGAAAGTCAACTTGATTGCGTTGTCCAGTAACATTTTTATTGATTGCCATGGACTCCGTCACCAGGGAAACTCCTGTGCATATTAGAATGACTTAGTGTTGAGGGAGTAAACGGAGGGTACTCCGTATGAAACGGCGAGGATTGAACAGTGCGTGGATGATCTCAATGGTTAGTCCATGTGGAGAGCATTAGATAAAGGGTTAGATTGCCCTTGCCTACCTAATCTTAGGTCCCTGATCAGCTCGGGTCCTGAAATGAAGATGGGGGGGAGATGGCCACCAAGGAACCAATGATACCAGCAACCCATTGCACATTTCTCTCCATTGCTCGTCATTCTTGTCGTTTTTGGGTCTCGCACCGGCAAATGCTGCTTTCCGGTGGCGTGCCCTAGCCAAAGCTTGGCCTTCCAAAGGTCGATGAGTGGGACCTGAACCGCCGAGAAATCCGGGCAGCATCGCTTGAATTAACAAATCTGTCCAATTAAAGTTCCTGGGATTCTTGCTTGATTCCCCCTTTAGCCTCTGGGGCTGAGAGACGGACGAGGGAGAGCAAGTCTGGTTCGGGGTTCTCGTACCAACCCACCACACTCGACCGTTTCCCTGTCTGCAGCCTGTCGTCATTTCAGCAGGGACTCTTTTTAACCTTGGATTTACGAGAGAGAAGTCGCAAAGCTGCCGTGGTTTGCCAGCCACGCCCTAAAATAATCCCACACCCGCCCTCGGCCACAACCGCTTCACACTCTTTCCCCTGTCATTTCCCACTTTCTTTTTGCTGGCTGAAGGGAGAGAAAGTGAGATACTTGTCGCCTATTGAACGAGGCAGAAGACAACAGTCGGAAGGCTTCATCATAGGTGGATTCTTTTGGAATCACCAGTCAGAGTGTACTAGCATCTACTTTTGAAATTCAATTCGCTTTTGTCTTTGAATTTCCATCTGATCTGGCTCAAACAGCGCAAGTGCGACCTACTTTTCTTTCGCAATGGCGGACTCGGAACAGCGACCAAATACTCAGCCCAATGGAGATGCCGGCGTGAGCGACAGCAACCACAATCATGACAATGAAAAGACGCAGAGCAAAGGCGCCAAACATGATCTCGAGAAACTCGTCGACAAGCAGAAACTGGAGGAGAAAATGAAGATGGTGAAACCCGAGAAGCAGCCGCCGGGCGGATACGACAGCATGCCGATTCCGTCGGCGTCTCGAGGATACACGGTGAAATTTACCTTTCATCGCGCAACAAATTTGCCAATGGCAGACATCAATTCGCTTTCCTCGGATCCTTTTGTCTTGGCGCAGCTCAAGACGGACCTGCCCAAGCGTCACAAGGAAGATCCGCCATTCATGTTCCGCACCCCCACTATCAGGCGCAACACGAACCCCGAATGGAACGCCGTCTGGATCGTAAGCAATGTCCCCGCATCCGGGTTCCGACTGAAAGCGCGCCTCTACGACGAAGATCCAGCCGATCATGACGATCGCCTGGGCAATGCGCATATCGACGTGGACCACATTGACGAGAACTGGCCCGGCATCCATGAGCAATCGTACAAGGTGAAGAAGCGCATGGGCAGCAAGAGAGCATACTTTATTCGAGGCTGCGCAGCCCTGTTCCAGCGTGGCCTTGACATGAGCGGCGAACTTACCGTGAGCGTGGAAGTCTTGGGCAGGACCGAAGGCGATGCTCCCGGTGGGCAATTGTATACCGCCGGGCCAATGGCCTGGACGAAGCATTTCTCACCCCTTCTTGGACGCATCAGCGGCACAAAAGCTGCTAGTGACGATAATCCCGGAACAGAGCGCTACAAGTACGTTTCCACCCCCGAGTGTAACACATTTATTGTCACATAGAAGTAAAAGCAAAAGCAAAAAGCAAAGAAGACTGACATATTCGGCCCTTGGGGGCCGTGACGTAGTTTCCAAGCAAATCAGATTCAACTCGCAGGACCTGTCCCGTCAACGCTCTACCACCGATACGTCGAGTTCAAACCATTCATCGGATCCATGTTCACGACCAAAGGCGTACGGGGCTGGATCCTCAACCGCGCATTGCACCACCAGCACGCGCGCGTGTACAACTTTGACCGCACCACCGTCTACGGCTCCTTTGACGAGCCGTGTCGGGACATGACGCTCAAATTCCTCGATCTCGTACACTACGACCAAGGCGGACGAATCTTCACCTACGTGCTCACGCTGGACGGACAGTTGCGCTTCACCGAAACGGGCAAGGAATTCGGCATCGACCTGCTCTCGAAACATACCATGCACAGCGATGTGAGCATCTACATTGCCTTTAGCGGCGAGTTTTTCATCCGGCGGCATACGCGCAAGAACCATTTCAGCGATAACGAGGCTTCTGATCCCACCCACCCTCCCGAGGACATTGGAGGCGGGCCTCCCAAGGACGAACCCCCCAAGGACCCGGCATACTATGAGCTCGTCATTGACAATGACTCGGGCACGTACCGCCCCAATGCCAAACTCTTGCCCGACCTCAAGAGCTTCATTCATCGCAACCTCCCAGGCATCAAAGTCCTCACGCTCGACTGTAATGGCGACAAGGAGAAAATGGACCGCCTCAAAACCCAGCAGCGCGAGCGCAAGAAGACGGAAGGCGATGCCCATGTCTACGTCCAGGGCAGCGACGCGGGCAGTATATCCTCCTCGGACGAGGAAATGCTTGATACCATGGACGGCGATGACGGTAATGGCAATGGTGCTGGTGATATCGGCGTCAGCCAGGGCGTCAAGACTGTCTTGCATGGACCCAAACAGCGTGTCGAAAAGTTTCAACATCCTGGTAAAGCGCGACGAGAGCGGATAGAAACCCTGGATGACCAGGAAACAGAGCGTGCAGAGCAAAGCCATGCTTCTCATCCTCATGCGCCTGCTGCTGCTGCTGCTGCTTCTTCTTCTTCTCACCCTGATACGCATCATGATACTCATCAGTCTGATGCCCCTCCTTCTGCTGCTCTTTCTGATGGTCCTTTCTTTGATGCTGTTCCTTCTCATCCTGATACCGCTTCTCATCATGACTCGGCTGCTGCTGAAAAGCCAAATACGAATACTGCATAAGAGACCAATCTTGACGTTTCTTTACTTTCCTTTCCTTTTTCGTTCCTGTCTTGCCTTTCCTTTCTTTCCTTCTCCCTCTCCCGTCTTGTTGTTCTTAGGTATTTTTCTCATCTCTCCCCCTCTCTGATTTCAAATAGCCTTTTGTAATGTTTTTTGTCCATCATTTTCTTTTTCTTTTTTTGTACTTTATGTCACTTATACCATTTATTTTATTCCTTTCTTTCCTTTTCTCTCTCTCTCTCTCTTCCCTTCCGATTTTGGTTTCGGCATTTCCTTTCCTTTTCCTTTCTCCTTTGTTTTGGTTTTGGAGCACTCCTATTGCCATTGTCGTATCAGGTACTCATTGTATAACTTGGTCACTGTAATTATTAATCATCAATCATCAAGTGTGATTCGAGAGTTTGTGTATGTATATACCGTAGTAGATTCGAAAATACCTAATAACAACAAACCCGACAAATCCATAGGAAACCCCCCAAGGAAAAGGAAAAAAAAAAAAAAAAAATCATGTGAATCCAACCACAACAATACTAAAGCTCATACAGAACGCCACGCAGATGCCGAAGAGACCTAGTAGACAGGGATGTCGTGATGCAGGTCCGGCAGCACTCACGGGGACCCCGCTGGTGGTAAATACGTGCGTTGTGCCAGTGAGTGAGACTGTGGGCGTTGTCGCGGATGTGCCGCTTCCTGTGGCATTGACGCGGAGTTTGTTGCCAATGGGTTCTCCAAGAGAAGAGCCGGATGCTGATGCGGATGCTGATGAAGCAGCATAGGACGACAAGGATGACGTAAAAGTAGAAGCAGCAGCAGCAGCAGATGATAATGAGGAGGAAACGCCAGGTAGATCTGGCCCTTCTCCGAGAGCTTTTGTCGAGGTGGCTAGTGAGTCGAGAGACGAGACCGTTGTCGATGATGCTGTCGAAGCTTTTAATGCTGTTGACGCGGACTTGCTGTTGGTGTGCTTGCTGGATATTGACGCAGAGGCGGAAGAGGGACTGGAGAATGAAAGTCCGGAAGAAAGGGAGAGAGGGGAGGAAGGGAAAGAGGATGATGTAGCGGTTCCAGTGGATGTCGATGCGGAGATAGATGACCAGGATTTCACACTAGGATGGATGTATAAGTATACTTAAAAAGAAGAGTTGTAATGAGATAAAAGGGGGTGGGCAGAATTGAGATCTTACAGTTTACATATCGACGAGACAAAGTTTATCGTTGCTAGTCGGGCATGAGTTTAGCTTTGGGTTGTACTCGTATTACAGGGTCTGTACATGGATGGATATGCAGTTCGAAACGGGTTTAAACGATGGCCAACAAGCAAAGAAGTACACAGTAACTTACTCTGTTGGTCATTCTTGGAGCAAGCATTTGTAAGACAATCAGACATGGTGCTTGCCATTTTCTTATCTGCACAGATGCATTGCATGTCCAGCAACGCACAACCGCTTTTGCTAAATGATGTGCCAACGCAGGATTCCTGTCGTTGTATTGTTAGTACGAAAAGAAACACTAGGAGCCAAACATATCGTCATCGAGGAAGGGGAAAAAAAAAGAAAGCAGTCAAATTGTAATGTGTAATGCAAGCCAATTTGCTTTACGCAATGCACAAATGCTTTGCAGGACAAACTTGCCAAAGCAGATCTGCAACATTGGTGAGGAATCGAGGTAGAACTCCAGAAAAGGACACGAGAAAAGGCAATTGATACCGCCTTTTGGGAAAACATAAAGTGAAGAGTAGGACAAGGCCTACTGCAACTTACCGCACAAGAAGGTAGACTCTGCGGCGAAGAATCCGCGTCCGAGGCCGTAACGCCCAATACTTGACTGCCAGATAATGTGAAAACACCAAGAAGCAGACACGACGTTGACGCTGAAATGGAGAATTTCATAATGAATTAGTGATAGATGGAAAGCAAATAAAGCGCCAACGTGATCAGATATTATGAGCAATATCACACAGCTGCGGATCAAGAGTACACCGTAGGACCAGCCTAATCCAGCATCGAGAGAAATTGTAATAAAGTGATTTGAAAACTGTCTCCTCGAGTATTGGCAAGGAGAAAAGTATGTGAAAGAAGATAAATATCAGACTGTGACATGAAAGACTCATTCAGATGACGGGTAATGGTGTCTATACATGGTCGCTATGGCAGGTAAAGGCCGCCATAGATAGATGAAATGTCAAAAAAAGGAGAAGACTGGATTGAGTGCGCCACAGGTTTGCATATGAAAATATGAAAGTATGCAAGGTATGCTATATAAATCATTCGGATCGTCCTGCATGTTGGGCATAGCCGCTGGGTGTGCATATTCGAGATGATAAGAGCTTGGAATGGTACTCCGTAGGGTTGCAGAAACGGCGGCGTAAGCGCCGAGCCCAGAAAATATTTGTGTAGCCATGTTAGGCGCCGACGAAGAAAAGTAGAGCTACATGGTGAAAAGAAGAATTGAAGAGATCAAGCAAAGGACAGAAACGTCTGTAAAGAGGAAAAAGGATTTGACGTTGCCGGGGGACAGTCTAGTTCGTTCTGGGCCTCTGCTTCGTCCACCTCCTCTGTATGGAGAACACTCGGCGCTTAGCTACAGTGTCGACTGCAGCTCGTGATTCGTGTTTCACGCTATGCCACTTTCAAAAATCGGAATAATAATATCCCAATTCAATTGAATCGTGTATTATAAGTGAGCCTCTCAAAGGTACGAGAGCATCAATTCTTTGCGTAGTCATTGGATATCCGAAGCCATTTACACGGCCTGATCCTCCATATCCGATTCAGTATCCAAACCCGTCTTACATCACTTGATATCAATACAAGGCTACATATTTGAATTGTAAGGATTGAATTGCATATTCGCGTCTGAATATCTAGGCGGAACGCAGAATATCGAGTGCTTGGTATCGTGTCTCCATCCAGCAAAAAGCAAGACAAGAGAGACGAGCAGAGCACCGTCAGAAAACAAGTTGTTGTCAGAAGAAGAGAAAGAAGAAGAGAAGTAAAAAGAGAAAGAAAAAAAGGGGAGGTAAAATAGATGAAAATTGGTTATCACGCCGCCAAAGCTGGCAAATACACCCCCGAGCCAGCTTGACCTTCTTCGCACATACACGCATTGTAGGATCTTTGTAAATCCGGAGCAAATTTCAACTCGAGGGTCAAAAGAAAAACACATAGAACCTTCCGTCCGGGGACATAGTAGTGGTCAATCAAAACAGCAACAGGAGCGTAGGCTTCAATTGGCTAGCTGCTTCATCCCCGTTTTTCAAAACAAACTCCTTGGGCTCCTAACTTAGCAACAGCTACTCCATGCCCTGGTCCGCTCATTCTCCTTTATCATATCGATTTCAAAGGCATCAATGTGATTAGAAAGAATCGAGTGGTTGAGAGACAGAGTGCAGCGCCCGAGACCCGTGAAAATTGCGCGACAAGTTTAAGACTCGGTGGCGGGAGCGGCCTCCTCCTGGGCTTCGGCAGCCGGGGCTTCCGACTTGGGCTCGGCGGGCTTCTCGGCCTCCTTGGCGGGCTCAGCAGCGGCGGCCTCAGGCTCGCCACCGTCAGACGAGGTCCAGAGAGTCAGGTTGTCCCGGAGCAGCTGCATAATGAGGGTGCTGTCGCGGTAAGACTCCTCGGATAGCGAGTCAAGCTCGGCAATCGCGTCATCGAAGGCCTGCTTGGCCAAATGGCAAGCACGGTCAGGGGAGTTCAAGATCTCGTAGTAGAAGACCGAGAAGTTCAGCGCGAGACCGAGGCGGATGGGGTGAGTGGGCGTGAGCTCAGTCTGAGCAACGTCGGTGGCGCTCTACATGTATGGTCAATTAAAGATGGTCCCCACAGAGAGAAAGGAGGTTTTTGCGACGTACCTTGTAGGCTTCATGAGCGGCAGTGGCCGCAACCTTGCGCTTCTCACCCGAGGCGAACTCGGCGAGGTAACGGTGGTAGTCACCCTTCCTGGAGTAAACGTCAGCAGCCGTGATGATGCGGAAGACCGGCTCGGCAGAGATGACGAGACACGTACATCTTGTGGTAGAAGACCTTGGACTCGCCAGACTCGGCCTTGGGGATCAAAGAGTCATCCAAGACGTTGAGAACATCCTGGCAGACACGCTCAAGCTCGGCCTCAATCTTCTGGCGGTACTCGCGAATGGTAGAGACGTGCTTGTCGGAGCCCTTGGACTCCTCCTTCTGCTCAATCGAGGAGATGATGCGCCAAGAGGCACGGCGGGTGCCAACGACGTTCTTGTAGGCAACCGAGAGAAGATTCCGCTCGTCGACGGTCAACTCACCACCGAGCTGCACGAGCTTATTGTTAGTGGAGAAGCTCAAAAGTGCAGCAGGGTACGGCCACACGAAGGGTTATGTGTCGTCTGTCGAGGATGGAATCAAAGAGCGCGTGTTCATACCTTGGCAACTTCCTGCAATAATGATTAGCATATCTCGAGACAAATTCACGGGTCGAAAACAAACATACCTTCATGTAGGTGACCATTTCTGTAAGAAAAGGAGGGATACGATTAGCAACGCTCATCACAGCCTCAAAACATTTCGTTAAACCTACCATCGTAGCGCTCAGCCTGCTCGCAGAGCCGGGCGAGGAAAGTCTTGCTGCAGAAAATGTCAGATCGCTGGTGTCATCGAAGCGGGGATGTCATGTTATGGATTGAGGTGTACCTCTCGCGCTGCAGTCATCATCAGAGGTTAGCTACATTGATCTTCGGAAAGTCTCCTTGAAAGTGGGATATCAAACAAGGTCGAGAAAAGCGGTCCCGCAACTCAAGTAATTTCCAGTGTGCGAGGACCGCGTCTTCTACCAGTCACGAGCAAGCGAAGAACAGGGGACTTACTTCGTTAGCCATGGCGAAGATTGTTTATGAGGATGAGGGGTGAGGGGGAAAGAAGAAGAGTTCAGAACACGAAATGGGTGGGATAAGAGCTTGTGGGTTTGGGGTAAGTTGAAAATCGAGTTGAGAAAGAAGCGTAGTGTGAGAGAGGGAGAGAAATGGGGACAGGAAGATTGAGAGATGGACGATTAGCAGTTTGGGTTTTGGCGACAGGCGGCGGGCACGACACTTGGTTGTCTATTATTATTGCTTGTACGTACCACAGTAGTACTTCCTTACTATAAAAGATACAACCAACCTACCACGACGACTCGTTCGACTGACGGGTCTCCTCTGTTTGGGGCCCAAGCGATGCCGCTTTTAACTCGTCACTGCCTCGTCCTGCTTGCGAGTTGCTCCACTTGGGGCCCCCGGAGCCACAACAAACGCAGCTCCCACCAACCGCCCGGCCCTTGGGTAATTGCAGACTTCACCCCATCTCCATCCCCCTTTCGTCACGGTCAAGATTGATATTACTCGTAGCGTTCACCTCTCCTTGATGCTCTTCATCAATTTCGTGTACGTGGATACCAATAATGTCCCCGAACAAGCCTGGTGAAGACGTGTACTGGAGCAGCCAATGTGAAGCTTCCCTAACCCCCAACCAAACAAGCTAAACCCATCTCCACGAAAAGCCATGTGGAAGATGCTGCCACAGGACCCTGATTTCTCTATTTCTCCTCCCACAATCTTTGCACGGTGAAGAGATTGTGCCTTACGAGGTGATGGACAATGTTAAGATGAAACCAGCCCAAGGTTGGCAGAGATTTCAGGGAGGGCTCTCAGACGATGCGTGGGTTGGTCCCACAGGCAGGCAACTGGTGAAATAGGCAGACAAGGCGGTACGCTGCAGTGGACGGGACGGACCCCGCACTTCCCTTCTTCTGTCTTCTTCCACCTGCCAGCTCTAGCGAGGGGCGAAGGAGACCAGACCAACCACCCAAATCACCCACAACTCACATAACACAAACAGCGGCCTCTTCTCCTTGAATCTCATGACTCATGACTCATCAAAAAAGAGTCGAAGATTTTATTATCCGGAATTCAATGAAGAATAGTAGAGAAAGTTAATTCATTAATCAATCACATTATCGGCAGGCCACACGTCTTTCCAACTTTTGCTTGCCATGTGTCATTGGTCATGTGTTCGGAAAAAGGGGGCATGGTGAGGCCGGAATGGGTCCCTTCCTCTTATGACTAGCGCTGCGACAAGGTACTCCCTGGACACTTCTTGATATGTTAGAAACACCACAGCCCGGTGGACGGAGGTTCGATGACATTTCGGAGTTTCTCGCTTCAGGACACGTTGGAGATTGTCGACGATATCCATTGATTAATCAGGAAATTTATTCCTGGGCAATTGATTATCCTGCCATTGCCTCTCTTTGTTTGTCCTGTGTAAACCGTGTTCTTCTCTAATTCACTTGCTCCTCACGGTCTTTACTTATTCACAAAATCCCATCTTCCTCTGCTCGCTGATACGGGAGTATCGCTTTCGCTATCTCAATGCCCATCTGAAACAAACGTAGAGGCGCAACATCGGGATTCCCCATTGAGTCAAAATGGAAGACGCCTACATTCGCTCTGCGCAAGATGCGCTGGGCCACTTTAACGTGACAGAGCATGCTGGTCTCATAGACGAACAAGTCGAAACTCAGAGGACCCTCTTTGGCCGCAATGGTATGTCTCGACCTTTCAGTGCTGACCCTTTTCACGGAAGCAAGCCATGCTAACTCCACCTAAAAAAAGCCTTGCCAGAAGATCCTCCGACGCCTCTCTGGGAGCTTGTTCTAGAGCAATTCAAGGACCAGCTAGTTATCATCCTGCTCGGTTCTGCCGCAGTGTCATTCGCGTTAGCTTTGTTCGAGGAAGGCGATGATTGGACTGCCTTTGTTGACCCAGTCGTGGTATGTTATTGAGATGGAAAGCTCTCGTCTATGGCTACAAGTACTGATAGATGGCCCATTCTAGATCCTGACAATCCTCATTCTCAATGCCATTGTTGGAGTTTCACAGGAAAGCAGCGCCGAAAAGGCTATTGCTGCTCTTCAAGAATATTCTGCCAACGAGGCCAAAGTCACCCGGAATGGTGCCCTCAAACGAGTCAAGGCCGATGATCTAGTGCCGGGAGATATCATTTCAGTTGCTGTGGGAGACAGGATTCCCGCAGACTGCAGGGTTCTTTCTATCCAGAGCAACAGCTTTAGCGTTGACCAAGCCATTTTGACAGGCGAAAGTGAGAGTGTCGGAAAGGATGCGACAGCTATCACCGATAAGCAAGCAGTTAAGCAGGATCAGGTCAATATGCTTTTCTCGGGAACGACAGTCGTCACCGGCCATGCAACCGCGCTGGTCGTGCTTACTGGAAGCACCACCGCGATTGGCGACATCCACGAGAGTATTACTGCGCAAATCTCTGCTCCCACTCCGCTTAAGCAAAAGCTGAACGACTTTGGTGACCTGTTGGCCAAAGTTATCACGGTCATCTGCATTATCGTCTGGCTCATTAACGTTCGGCATTTCAATGATCCCTCTCACGGAGGCTGGACCAAGGGAGCAATCTATTATCTTAAGGTATGTTTCATCTGCAACTTACACGTGCCAGTTAGACACGGTTTACTAATTCTCTTGTCCAGATTGCTGTTTCTCTTGGAGTTGCTGCCATTCCTGAGGGTCTCGCCGTTGTCATCACCACTTGTTTGGCACTCGGTACCCGCAAAATGGCGGGAAAGAATGCTGTAGTCCGTAGCCTCCCGTCCGTGGAAACTTTGGGAAGCTGCAGCGTCATCTGTTCTGACAAGACCGGAACTTTGACCACCAATCAAATGAGTGTCAACAAGATTGTGTACCTGAATGAAGCCGCGACGGGGCTGGAAGAGATCGACGTGGAGGGTACAACATTCGCCCCTGACGGCAAATTAACAGCAAACGACAGGATTCTAGAACATGTTGCGGCATCTTCTTCTACGCTCCTTCAACTGACCGAAGTGGCTGCGCTCTGCAACGAAGCCCAAATCGCATATGATCCCAAGACTGCAACGTACAGTTGTGTCGGCGAGCCGACCGAGGGCGCTCTTCGTACCCTGGTTGAGAAGATTGGTACTCCTGATGTTGCGTTCAATCAAGCAAGCGAATCTGCACGCGTTCACCGTGCGAGCAAATATTACGAGGATTCTTACCCTCGTCAGGCAATCTATGAGTTCTCGCGCGACCGCAAAAGCATGTCAGTTTTGATTGGCAGCGACGATCATCAGCGCCTTCTTGTGAAGGGTGCCCCGGAATCTGTAATCGATCGATGCTCGCACGTGCTCGTTGGCTCCAATGGCAAGAAGGTGCCTCTAAATGAGAAACTCAGTTCACTTCTGTCTGACGAAGTGATCGAGTATGGTAATCGGGGCCTGAGAATCATTGCTTTCGCTGCAATCAATGACATGGCACCCAACCCTCTCCTACATACCGCACGCACAAGCAAAGAATATGCACAACTCGAGCAGAACATGACCTTGATCGGTCTTGTCGGCATGCTGGATCCTCCCCGTCCTGAAGTTGCCGAGTCCATTCGGAAGTGCAAAGAAGCTGGCATTCGCGTCATTGTCATTACTGGCGATAATCAAAATACGGCAGAATCCATTTGCAGAAGTATCGGCATCTTTGGCGAAGACGAGAACCTCCATGGAAAGAGCTTCACTGGCCGTGATTTTGACTCTTTGACCGAAACCGAGCAATTGGCTGCGGCCAGGACCGCGTCCCTTTTCTCTCGTACTGAGCCTGGCCACAAGTCAAAGCTTGTCGATCTTTTGCAATCGATTGGTGAAGTTGTCGCCATGACTGGCGACGGCGTCAACGATGCGCCTGCATTGAAGAAATCTGATATTGGCGTTGCAATGGGCTCAGGAACCGATGTTGCCAAATTGGCCGCAGACATGGTTCTCGCTGACGACAATTTCGCGACCATTGAGGCTGCTGTCGAGGAAGGACGCTCCATTTTCAACAACACGCAGCAATTCATCCGCTACTTGATCTCATCCAACATTGGTGAAGTCGTGTCCATCTTCTTGACCGCTGCCGCAGGAATGCCAGAGGCTCTCATTCCGGTCCAACTTCTGTGGGTCAATCTCGTGACGGACGGTCTTCCTGCCACTGCACTCTCCTTCAACCCTCCGGACCACGACGTCATGCGACGCCCACCCCGAAAGCGAGACGAGGCTCTTGTCGGTGGGTGGCTCTTCTTCCGTTACATGGTTATTGGCACATATGTTGGCGCCGCCACTGTCTTCGGTTACGCCTGGTGGTTCATGTTCAACCCCGAGGGTCCTCAAATCAGCTTCTACCAATTGACGCACTTTCACCAGTGCAGCCTCCGCTTCCCTGAGATTGGTTGCGACATGTTCTTCAACGACATGTCTAAGTCGGCCTCAACCGTGTCTTTGTCCATTCTTGTGGTTATTGAGATGTTCAACGCCATGAATGCGCTGTCTTCTAGCGAGTCGCTCCTCACGCTTCCTCTGTGGAATAACATGCCCCTCGTCTACGCCATCATGTTGTCAATGGCCCTGCACTTTGCTCTGCTGTATATTCCTTTCTTGCAGGGCTTGTTCTCCATCATCCCCCTTAATTGGACGGAGTGGAAGGCAGTGCTCTACATTAGTGCCCCTGTCATGTAAGTTTCACCAGTTTTTCTCCTCCCTCCTGCTTTGGTCGATCTTGATCAATTGTACCACCGCTGTGGCGGCATTCCTCCCCATACAACTGCAGCCGTATCTCATTTCGTTTCCTTACCTTTTCTTTTATGCAACAACATGCTGACTTATATAATCACCAGCGTCATTGACGAAATCCTCAAATTCCTCGAGCGAGCCTTTTTCCTCGCCAAACCATCCCGCATCGAGCCTCGGCCGAAGAAGGATTAAGCCGTTTGTAAAACCATACATGGCTTTACATTCTCGTTCTTCTTTCCCCCATTACCCTATCAACATCTCTTCCCAGCATGTCCATCATGTTTTCTTTCCCTCCCCTTTCCTTACCTTTTCTGTTACCTCGGTTCTTACACTTTTCCGCCGCCCCCACTTTCCGTTCCATTCTTGGGATACCACATTTTAGATGTCTAGAGCAAAAGAAAATCGTTGCAGAGCATGGAGAATACTGGCACAGTAGCGCAAAGATGAGAAAGAGAAGAGACTAAAAAAAAATCGATTGCTCCTTGCATATACATATTCCTTAAAACTGCTAAAAGGCGAAGCGTAGCTTTTCCCCTGCCCTTCCGCTTTTTTCTTATTGCATGTATATACTTTCACTTTCTACAGTATTTTTTCTTGAAGTTTAAAGTTTACTTTTGTAAGAAAGACAAATACAATAAAATACTATTGATTCATGATTATATGCAATTTCCAACGGAGATTTACCCTCTTATATAGACTTTCCTAGGGCGGGCTTCAGTTTTGGGATGGACTGTCTTTTCACAAAGGGCGCAGCGAGTTTTGCTGACACAAGTGAAAGGAATGGATTAATACAATCTGGCTCCCGGGTAGTATGGAGTAAAGCGGCCACAGGGGCATATTTGTTAGTTTCAAGGAAATGATCACATTTAGATCTGCTGGAGGGATTCTAATGCCGTAATAGTACAAACATAACGTGGGCTTTGGAAGGAAATAAGAGAAAGTATATTGGGGGGAAAAAGAAAAGGAAAAGCCAAAATGCAAAACTCCGTTTTAGTCCTGCCGACCCTTCAATAACCGCTTTGTGACCTTGTCCTTTTCAATGATGTAAACGTGGGCGCCCCAGCCCGAGAGCGCGTCACGGTCGACAGCGTTGAGGAGAGCTTGCGAGACAGTCTCGAAGAGGTCCTCAGGGCCCTATAGAGTTGCGAATCAATGAGTTGGTGATGTGATTATTGAGTTTCGGGCAAAACAAGCGTGGATCAAGGTATGTATTGCTCTCCAAGAGAACAAGGAGCATTAGATCGAGAGGAAGACGAGGAAAGGTGAAAATGATAAAAGAGGAAAATACGCACAAGGTCCGGCTCCCACAATCCTTCGCAAGTACCGAACAGCTGGTCGCTGGCAGTACCGCTGACGATAAAGTCCTTGGCAAAGTCGATACAACCGATGCTGTCGAAACCGCAGATGAATGGCTTTCCCGTAGTGTGGTTGATGCCCGCAATGACAGGACTGACGAAGAAAGGACCAAATCGCCGCTCATACAGACTCGAGCTGACGAGATTGGCCATTGTTTGCGGCGAGATGGGCCGCTCCTCACGCAGCCGGTACATGTTGACCTTGTAACGGAATAGATCTGACACCGTTGCAACGTCCGTCGCCAGCCCTGTGAGACCCAGGTAGACATCGCCATAGTTGAAGATCTTGGGGAAATTATTCGAAATTGTCAAGGCTTGCATGCCTAGTCGCAGATCGCATGCAATTGCAACGCAGTCTTTGCCGACCATTGCCACGCAGGCACCGCCATCTAATAAGGGTGAAGAATGTTAGCTGCGGTGTAATGTCTTCTGGTATAGGTCGCAAAATAACAGATGATATGGATTAGGGATTATGGTTGGCAGGAAAAGTGAACGTGGAAGAAATGTATCTAGCGGGTAGTATCGACAGCTGTGCGTATGGACACTAGGGCAACGCATTGGACAGAGGACATCTTTCGGTTCAAGAAACGTACTTATTGAGAAGGGAGAAGACTAGATTGAGGAAATCTGTATTAGCACTTGAAAGCCGGGGATAAGAGATGAACAGTGACGGATAGATGAGTTGGATACGGACCATCTTGAAGCTCTATATTGAAAGAGAAAATGCAAAGCACTTCTCGCACGAGCTACACCTCTTTGATACCCTTTACTGAGAATGCTGGGGATTGAATCGTTGAATATTGGGCAGTGGTGTGGTTCGTCGTGCTACTTCCTCCGCTTCTCGTCGTTAGTCGTAGCTCTGCGGTCAGTAACTGTCGTCGCTCGCTCTCTATAGCTGAGCAACTCGATTAGGTTGACATCGGGATACGCGTTGGTAAGTGAGCCTCCCATGTGGCGCTAACCTTCTCTTGGCAGCTCCACCGGCATCTGCCGTATGACGAAGTTGAGAGCTCCAGAACCATCCATCCTTGGGAGAACGTCTACTACGAATATAAACATTACTGGCTTTCTGCAGCCTGAAATTTCAAGTCTCAGCGTGTACGACTACGTGATCGAGGCTACAAACAGATACACTTTCTCTACTGATAAATCCTTGACGGATTGTGCTGTTTTTCTAGGCGGCTCTGCCCCGCATATTTTCTCGACTTGTTATCAACACTTCCTTTAGCTGCCTACAACCCGCCGCTGGGGAAGATTGTTGTCTTCGACAAACATGTCTTCCCATGTCGTCGTGATAGACTCGTCTGCTCGTCGGGCAGTGGTCAAAGTCACTCCAGGAAAATTCCTGACTGATGTATTACATGAGGCCTGCACGAAGTTCGGCGTGGATTCGAACCAGTACACACTCAAGTAAGTATTCTCTCCGCAGTACTTATAGAAGAATAAACTAATTAGCCTGTATAGAAACAATAATAAAACATTAGATTTATCTCGCACATTCCGCCTGTCCGGCCTCACATCAGGTTCAAAACTGGAGCTCGTCCTAGGCTCTAAGTCGCCGTCGGTCGTTTCGGTCGCCTTGCAATTACCAGAAAGCGAAGCCAAAGATATACCCAATGGACGCCTTACAGACAAGTTCCCTAGCTCGACAACAATGTGGCTTATCCTCCGCAAATTCGAGTCCGCCGTAGCTGGCGGAGCTCAAGTCACGAAGAATTTTACCGCTCGTGGTATTGCGCAGACATCTACTGGTGGTAGTGGGGCCGGAAGAGTCTACTACGATAGACCAATCCTAAATGTAATGGGACGGGAACTTTCTTCATTCACTGACCTTCAAAAAACACTGGCACAACTCGGAATCAATAGCGGCAGCGCATTAATAAGGCTGACCTTTAAATCGAGCGATACTCCTCTAGACGAGGCTATGGTTGATATTGAACAGTACTTCAAGAGTATAGAGGCAGAGGACAACCCGCAAAAGGTGGATTCGCGCGGTGCTCATGCCAGCGGCGCCGCTCAGTCTCAATCAACACCAGAAACCAATGAGAACCCTGGAATCTCAGAAGCAATAGCGGGCGTTGATTCATCTGCTGAGACAGCGGGCATGGAGGACATAATAATGCCTGACGTTGACAGTGCTCCGGACAACATCAGCGGCGAGAAACGAAAGGCGGACGAAGTCGTTGAAGATGGTCTTCAAAGAGGGACGCCTGAGGCACCCCAATCATCAGAAGCCAGCATTTCGCAAAATACTATTGTCGGGCCAGACCACAGGCCGATATCTGTGTTTGCTGCACCAACTAGCACCAGTCCTCAAGCATCCCACCTTCTCTACAATGAAGGAGACTACGAGCCAACTGTTGACCACGCAAAGTTGCATCAGGCTCGGCTCGCGAATGAGGCGAAGAACCGGCGTCTGCTCTCTGAAGCTGAGCTTGCCGCGGCTCGACAAGCTGCCCAGCAGAAGCTAGATGACACCGCTGAAGTCGAGCTGAAATTGAGATATCCGGACCAGACGCAGATCGTCAGTAAATTTACCTCTATGGATACCACTTCTACTCTCTATTCGTTTGTTGCCGGCACACTCGATCAGGAGGATCAGCCTTTTGCCCTCACATATTCATTGCCACGGGGGCCCAAGGCCATTCCCAAGGAAAGCAACCAACGACTGATCCGCGACTTGGGTCTTACTGGCCGAGTTCTTGTCAATTTCGTCTGGGATGAAAACGCTAGCAGCGAGGCCAGGACACGTCCGGCCCTCAAAGAACAATTTCGCCAACAAGCAAAGGATATCAAAGTGGAAGAGCCAAAGTTGTTGCCTGACGACGACGCCGAAGAAGAACGCCGGCAAAGAGCATCTAATGCTGCTCAAAGCAGAGCAGCGGCGAATAAGGGCACGGGTGAAAGGAAGACCCTACCAAAATGGTTGAAGTTGCCGGGAAAGAAATAAGCTGGAAACAACTTCAGTTGAGCTTAGGAATTGTCATGTCTAATAATGAAAGGGCCACCAAATAAAGCTTTTTACGAACGTCTTCATATGAAACTAGGGGTATAACTTTTTTGCGAGTTCACAGCGGTGCATAGCGTTGGAAGAGAATGTTTCCGCTTTAGATAAATCATGGTCGCTGGAGTTTAGAAGCCAAGGTCCAAACCATGGATTGGCTTTTACAATTGACTTATATTCAAGGGCGAGCGGTGTGACTTGTTATGAACTGTCCAGGATCGGTTTGGTATTCGGAACTTGGCCGCAGATAATTCATAGGGCCTAAGAAATCGAGTTGGTATCATGCGGAAACATATTGATCACAAAATCGATTGGTAGTCATGTGCACTCTGAATTGGCACTTCAATATTGCGTGTTGCGCCTTGAAAGCTGCGAATGGTGATAATATTTTTCCCCCTAATGGAACAATTCACGGAATGGAAAAACGGAACAGGTTAAAAACCGTTTAGTGAGCGCCGGTTCTTCTGGCCTCCGCAATCACATTCTGCAGCTCATCGACCTTTCTCTTGCCACGGCCGAAGGTACCGAGCTGTATCAGAGTCAGCTAAACTGTGGTATTCATGGATGATTTCGTCTGCTAAACATACCCGCTTCTTGGCAAGCTTACGGGCACGCTTGTCCTTCTGGTTGCGGAGCAACTCAATGATGCGGCGCTCGTAGGGGGCGAGACTGAACAAGACAATCGTTAGCAAAAGCCATTCCTTCCAAGTCGTCTGTTGGTGTAGTGTTTCTCAGGTTATTCTTTTGGCGGCTTGGATCCGTGAATAGATCTAACATTGGAAAAAAAGTCGTATAAAAACACCGAATGCGCTTGTTCCGATCTTTTGGAATGAAAAAAGGTCGCAATAAAAGTTCCTTTTTCATTTGCCAACGCTTCCGATCCTAACTCCAAGCGCCGCCGAAAGAATAGCCCAAAAATCCCCTTCCATTGACGATGAATATGGTTCGATGGAATAATATCAGACATACCCAGAAACCTCCTTGGCGATCTCACGGACGAAAGCGGTCTTCTTGCTGAGGTGACCCTTGGTGCGGGAGACACGGGGCTTGACAGCGCGGGGGGTGGTTTTCTATAGTCCATCCAAAAGATACCAGTCAGCCAAAAATCCTTCAATGAATCCAGTCACTATGCCCGCGAAGTGTTTGAATCCTTCGATATCTCGTCCAGTCCATGTTGGCATTTTAAAATCCTCTTCTCCATAGAGGAGGAAGGACTTCTCCGTCAAACGGACGACGAAGAATATCGGCGAAACTCGAAGCGCTCGAAAAACCCAGAACGAGGGAGAGAGTATCATGGGAGACATACGTGGCCGCTGTTAAGACCCCGGATGATGCCGGTGCGTTCCGTCGCCATTTTTGATTCCGTTGACGAAGGCTGGGGGATATCCTTCGAAATTGTCGTCGTCGAGGTTCGTCGTCGTGGGCGGATTCGTCTCGCTATGCGAAGGTTCGAAATTCGTCTACGGCCGAGTGTGCGCTGATTAGGTAAGCCGCGCTTTTTGTGGGCCTAGCCCTTAATGCCAAGGCCAGGACAGGTACTTGCCGGTCCCTTTCCCGAAACGAAACCCGTACTCCGTATGTTACCACAGTCAAGTTAACGTTACTATACGATGGTAGTTTATGTCTAGAAGGATTCAGATGCTCTTTGCCTTCGACATGTCGACAAAACTTTTAAAAATGTGAAATCGTCCGATGTCTCGACCTTGTTTTGACTTCCGTCAAGAGAAGACACTATGGAAATCACTTTATTATGTCAATGATTTGTTTATGGCCTGGACATGTTCGATCGTTCCACCGATCCCCATCCGTGTTTCGGAAACTTTAAAGGGGCCTCGCGATCATGGAACATTCCTAGGCCAAGTTCGCTCAGTGCGCAGTTGCGGTGCAAGCTGGCCATTTATCATTTCAGATTAGCGCTTCATGTCTTGAATTTTACCTAAATTATATTGATCAACCATTTCAAAAAAATCCAGACCGGTATATAGATGCGTTCACTACCATCGAATACGATGCGATGAAAACCTACAAGCTGCTCTTTATCCATTGCTTGAAATCATTCAAGATTCTCGGTCTGAAAGGAGTATGATTCGGGTATTCATCGTCAAGCGCCTTGTGTGCTTCAATCCTCCGAACGGGCGTAATTTGTTACAGTACATTACTTGATAGCGACAGATGACTACAATTTATTACTTCCCAAAATTTCAATTGCAAATATCGCACGACACGGAAACTTCTCGGTCATTTTCCGCACTTGGAGAGTAGGGATCATGGATTTCTGTGCAACGTCGTGGTTCATCTACCTCCAGGGTGCAACCATGTCCGTTTTCCATCACTGGGTAGGCTATGCGTGGTCCAATACCCCGGCGGAAGGACTGTACTACCAAGCATCTGATCAGAAAAGATAAACCCAGCACCTGCTTGATCAAATATAAGAGGTTTTCTAGCATGCCCGCCCAAGGAGTATCAATAAGCAGCTGGGGATGATAGCCGTGAAAACCACATCTGTCCTTTGTGTTTTCCTATTGGCCAAGCACAGTCAACTTCTGTCCAAAAATCATCCGAGATGATTTTACAATCTTTCCTCGAGGCTGACAGCCTATATCTAATGATGTGGCGGGCTTCTTCAACAGCCCTCGATTCTTTCCGACCTTTATGATGAGTCGCCTTTATTTTTGCCACGACGGCCGTGTGACACTATTGGCGCCACGACTGTATCAATTTTGATGCAGGAATGGTTTAATAATTTTCTGTATGTTCCCACGTTCCAGTATACATGTCAAGTATAGCGTGGACCAGCATCTGTGTCGCGCGATGAATGCTTTGAAATCCAGTTCTATTGCCGGCAGTGTAACCTTCGAAGATAAAATTTTGAAGAGGAAGGTTTGCAAAAATTTTACGCCATCATTCAAGCTGCATACCGAAGCTTCGTTCTGAATTGAATGCAAGTTGTTTCTGAAAGAAACTACATAAGGCCCGGGCCCTTGGCACCATGTTTGATGTCTTGTTAATTCAGGATGGCGAACTGCCTATTTCTTACTCACGCATGAGCAGTTGAGGAATTTCCAACCTGCATTCAAATCCTGTCAGCATTGTTTAGATAATTATGTGGCCCAGAACTGTCAAGGCGTTCGATCGGTACATCACCACTCAAGTGAGACAAGGCGAACTGTGGCTTCGCTCAGATTTGCCATTTTCTTATCCGCTATGTGTGTCTGTAATAGCGGCATGTGATATCGGCAAAGCAGGATGCGACCAAAATCCCGTGGCTGGCGAATTGCTTGACGTCGGTGTAAAGAATGTCAATCTGTACCGGAACCTCCTCGGTGAGAATTATCGAAATTGCATCTTCAGGTTCGACGAGCAAATCGCAGTCTCCCTAGAGCTTATGCATTGAGAAAGAAAGGCCATGTGCTGTGCCGCAAAACGAACTATACCGCATTGGTTCACCGCCCACATGGCCCTAATCAGACCCTGAGCGGCCAGTTTTTGATTCTCTGGCACGATCTTCCCCCTTTGAAAATTCCGTTAGGTAAGCTCGTAATTGAAATCAGACTCATTCGACTTTGGCTCTACGGCAAAAACATCAAGTACAGCCACCTACGTCGAATATGCTTGAAAGAGTGAGACTTGATGACGGGTGGGGCGACAACGATTGTAGAGAGGCGCCTGATGGCGCTCGGCAAAAAGGGTAAACGGTCCATCGAACGTAGTCTAGACCATGAAGGCCAAAGCCCAAACACCCGCCAGCCTGTAACCGCAGCCGAGAGGAAAGAGTTACATGAAAGGTACCCTTACGGCGACGTTACATCTACTATGCTCCCTGCTTGCCGGGCCAAAGACGTCCTAACACTCATGCCAACGCAAATAATGATCGGGAGAAGGTAATGAGGCTTCTCAGCTAATTCGACAGGGTACTTAAATGCTATGTGTATACAGGCGCAGTGCTGGTACGCGAGGTGCTGCCGATGGTTCTCTTAGGCACTTGTAGATGCCTGCCGATCTTTCCGGAAGAACGGCAGTACATAACAGTACCTTGTCCAGGGTGTGTTCGAAGTAAGCTGCTCGGGTACCTGACTAGTCACTCGATGCTTCCCTGATTGGATGCGGAGAGTTCTGCGGGGATGATGAGCATCGGGAAAGTCTTGGAGAAGCCAAGAGGTTTCTGGTCGGTCTCGGCTCGAGGAAGCCGCGACTAGAGCGAGATCTAGATTGCAGTGGAGGGAAGGGATCGGCCATAAGCAGGGGACTGAACTTGGTTCTCCCCCCACTCAGCTGTCGACAAATGACTGAACTGCAGTGAGCCCAGCGGCAGGGTTTCCTTTAAGTCCACACAGTGAGAGAGTTAACTGTATCAGAGAGTGCTTGAGTGTGCAAAGGTTATCTACATGCTAACTACCTGCCTACCTGCCTACCTTACCTTTTTTTTTTCTCTTCATAATTTCCTAGCTAAAGTACCCACCAACCCCCGGGGCGCTTCTCGACACTGACGATCAGTCATCCCCAATAGAAACACCCTGCAAGTGTCCTACCCTTCTGAGCAGAACGAACACAAGAAGGAAAAAGGACTATGGATGCAGTGAAATGTACCCAATAACCCCGGTGCACGCAGATGATGACGAAGCATTTCATTGTCTTGCTTCTTCCCTCTAGCCCGCAGTCGTGGGCTGCTTGACCAAACTAACCACACCCCCTCCCTCCCCCCTTCACACCACTCACACACATACACACCCACCCCCACCCCCAAAACCCCCGGCCGGGTGCCAAAGTGAAGGAAGCCAAGGTACCGTCCATGGTGCGCTGCGCGAACCCCGGCAGTGGCATCGCCGGCCTCAAATGTGGCTTCGGGTCGCTTTACCTCAAGTTATACCACTACAGTTCCACCACCTGCAGCTCGTTCTTGCCTAACCTACTTTTTCCAACCGCACCTATCATTCATCTTTAGACGCCCATCATCTCTTTCTTTCACTCTCTAGCTAGTCATTTTCGTCCACATCGTTAAGCTCGTAGCTCTTAGAGGAGAGCATCGCCCATCCTTTATTCTATGGTGATAACCTATAGGACACCGACACACGATTCGGACGACCTTAGTATTCCTTAGCAGATGGGATTTGCCTGAAGGGTTGCTGGCAATTCATTTCAACCTAGAATTCGGCCATCAAACTTAGTCGATCTTCGCCGTGAGCTCTCCTTAATCATATTCAGGAGCAAAGCAGAAAACCTCGACACGCAATATACGGGAATCAACGGCATTATTCACGTCCAGAGCTCGACGAGGCGGCAGCCCGGTGCTGGTGGTAGTTGCAGACCCTCATAATACTTCATCTGTGATTGGCTGCTACATACACTCTGTCATAAAACAAGATCGGCGACGCCTTCTCAGGACGGCAACCCTGCCTCCCTGAAGCCGGCGCTGAAGAGGGAGCAAATGCCGGATGGACAAAAGCTCAAAAGCGCACAAGGATGCATCGCCTCGCTCCACCCCGCGGACCTCGTTATGTTTGTCCAGTCCCATACCTGGTCTGGCCTTGCATCACGGTGACCCGGGGTTTGACGAGACCTTGGAACGTGTGTACGCCGCCCCCGAGAGTAACGCCGCCGAGCAGCTTATCGAGCTCAAGATGCAGCTCAGGAGAGCGGGTTTATACGAGTTCTGGACGTTGTTGATGGAAGGTGTCACCAAGATTACTGGCGCACAATTTGGATTTGTTTCGAAACGCATCCTCGTGGACGACGAGCACTCTGCTGTTGAAATGCCACCGATAGGTGAGCCTGGTTCCTGCTTGATGGGCGTAATCCTTTATTATAACGACGGCCATGGCATCAAAAACGAGCATCGAGACAGCAAGTATTTTGCCTATGGAGCTCCTTGTGGGCACATGAAGCACGACAAGGTCTTCCTCGTTCCAGAAAAGCTCACCGAGTTTACCAAGGACAACCCGAACACTCTACCTTTTCCTTGCGATGCTTATCTGGGCGTCCCTCTCTTCGCAGATGGAAGATGCTTCGCTCACTTTGGTTTGATGTGGACGGTGGAGGGAGCTCGGGCTCGCAACTTAGGTTGGGGCTATCTCGAGATGATCCTCCACTCGCTTGAAGACATTATTCAGCAACGTATTCTTGATGGAGAAAGCTTCACAAAGACCAAGAAATTGACTGATGGTCGGAATCAAGTTATTCCTTCCAATGCCGTCGCGATTACACAGTCTTTGAAACCCTATGCCCGCAGTCTTTCGCATGAGTTGCGTACTCCCATGCAGGGGGTCGTTGGGATGCTGGATGTGATGCACGCTACCGTTCAGGAAGCAGTCGAAGGGCAGTCAATTACTGAGGTTCGGGAGATATTTCAGGCATTGAAGGAAAACATCGAGGCTGTACAAGGTCAGTGGCTTGCTTCGGTTCCGAAATTGGATATCGCGGTGTGTTGACGCCAGATTAGATAGCTCCAGACGGGCCTGTGATGCCGCGGACAACGTTATCCATGCATATGATCTTAATATGGAAGTACCAGATACGCCGCCGGGCGATTTTGAAGAACCCAGCATTACGAACCCCCTCGAGACTGAGAACGTTCCATCAAAATCGGCTGTTAAGCGGAACTTCGGATTGCTTGAACCGGTCTCCTCCAAGAGACAAAGGAGTGAACCCGTTGACAAATACCATGAAAGCCCTCGGAAACGACGAATGGCAGCAAATTCGACAGCGTCAGCGCGACAACGAACCAGTCTCTCCCCGCGCAGTCGACGACTCAAGTTAGCGGTCAGAGAAGGCGAGGAACTCATGAATGGCTCGACTGGCAATCACGCCGAAAGCAATCAACTCGTCAAAGGACCGCCGCGGTTGACGCCGGTAGAATACGCTCTTCATGCCCTTGACCAAGGAGCAGCTATTGCGCCTGGATTTTGCCGCACCAATATTCGTGAAGTCTTGCACTATGTCATAAATGAGTCGTTGAGGGTCGGTGGAAGGCCTGAGTCAGCCGTTGCTGAAGATACTGCACGAGGAGAGCTCATCGAGATAAGAACACGATCGTCCAGCGGACAACTCAACACCAAAATCATTGACTGGTCTGTGGATCCGGCAATGCCAGAAGTGTTGTTGGGTGAGTTTCATTTCTTGTTCTTTTTTTTTGTTGGTGTTTAAACCAAGTTGATTCTGGTCCAGCTAATGGAATAATTAGTTGAAGATAGTGATATCGCCAAATTGATTTCCTGTGTATTCTTGAACGCCTTGAAGTTTACAGAGCGAGGGAAAATTGTCGTAACTGCAGTCATGAGCCCAAAGTCCCGCTACCTTGTGATCAATGTCAAAGACACAGGGACCGGCATACCAAAGAGCTTCATTCCAAAGTTGTTCAAGCCATTTGCCAGGGAAGATGATTCTATCACCCGGCAACAAGAGGGACTCGGACTCGGCTTGCTCGTTGCCAAAGGGCTCGTCCGCAAAATTGGCGGTGATCTTATCTGTGTCCGTTCAGAGACTTCAGGCCCGCACCGAGGTACCGAATTTGAAATACGGATCCCAGCTTCAGTTGCGAAAGTACGCAGCACTCCAAGCACTCCCGTACATACTCCCACGCCAACTGTACGGCCCACAGCTGCCGCAGAAGTAATTGTTCAAGGGAAATCTTCTGTTCGTCGAGGGTCGCGGAACGGTATTATTTCGGTCGACAATCGTGCAATCAATCGTCCGACCTCAGTCGCAGTGCCACCTCCACCCAGCGGACTTATTTCATCGTCAATATTGCCCAGCCCGAATCCGGCATTGCATCGCCGCAGTCCGACTGTTGCGAGAATCCCACTTCAAAAGGGCAGCTTTGATAGGGAACTTTCTAAGAGATGTCCGCTCAATATACTCGTGGTGGAAGATAACATAATCAATCGCAAGCTGCTGGTCAATATGCTTTCAAAGCTGGGTTATAGCAAGGTCTACGAAGCTTACAATGGGGTTGAGGCTGTGCGGCAAATGTCTATTGATCGTGGGCGCACCGGCGCTATTGATGTTGTTCTCATGGACCTCTGGATGCCAGTCATGGATGGATACGAAGCCACTGAGAAGATTTTAAGCATGCATCCCGGAGCAAAGAATAGCATCACCATCTTGGCTATAAGTGCCGACGGCACGACTGAAGCCAAAGAGAGAGCGGCACGCGTAGGAATAAACGGATTCCTCACCAAGCCATACAAACTTCTAGACCTGGAGCGTCTCATTATCGAGCATTGTGCGAAGAAGGCAGCAAAAGACGCTGCAATAACCGTCGAAGACCAAAGTCCATGAGAGGCGCTTTCCTATTGTTTCCATCGCTTGTCTCAGCTTTCACTTGCAGAGGTTGTCATCCATTCTTTGGTGTCTT
Source organism: Xylona heveae TC161 (assembly GCF_001619985.1). NCBI lineage: Eukaryota > Fungi > Ascomycota > Xylonomycetes > Xylonales > Xylonaceae > Xylona > Xylona heveae. Next base: position 2,144,679 of record NW_017264195.1, on the reverse strand, counting down.
TTTCGCTTTTTGATTATTTTTCAAAAAGCACAGGTGTCCATACCTAAGGGAACATTCTTTTTTTTTTTTTTTTTTTTTTTTTTTTCTGGTTGTATTGAGGTAAAGGTCACGGCGACGGAGTTTCTGCTTTCAGATGGGATATACCTAGGTTGCTGAACTTTTAATTTGTCTGGTTTGGGAAGTGTTAGGGCATAGCGTTAGGATATGTTTATGATATGGCTATGAGCATCTTTCCTTATTTGAATTTTGTTGTTGTCGATAATATCATTGTGATCTATATGCTATCTCGACTCTATATTGATCCTTGGGATGGATATGATGAATCAAAAAAATGTTAGTTAGGGAACCGCAAGCACTAACATTGTATTCGAAATTCCTTTTTTATGATGATGTTTGCCAATTATTTTGCCACGTTGATTATTGACTGCCATTTCGCAATCTACTGCCAGTTAGAAATGTCGGATCAAAAACAGCGATTACGTTAGTCCCCAATCCATACAACTCCTGTCTCAGTTGATTACGGGGTACTTGGCAAGTTTGCAATGTTTGACTCGTGTAACTTGTTAGGCCGAGACCGAGCAACAGTGGCTTGGTCTGAGCCATTGACCTAGGTAGTTACCTGCTGTAGATGAGCACTCCTGAAGTGAGCTCAAGAGATTGACGAAGACAGAAGTTCAGACAGATTATATCTGTGTGTTTCCTCAGAATTTTGATTCGACTTTCACTCTAATGCATGCTCAAATTTACAGTGTCGCCAACGTTCTAACCGATATTCTCTCGTCAACGGCCTATGCCCCTGTTCCAGACTCATATCAACCAAATTGCAATTAGCTATTACACCTTCGCAAACGGATCTTTCGAGTCTATTCAATGAATCGGAGTTGAAAATATATATGCGTCGTGTCCTCTCCTTCTCTCGTTCATTACATTCCGCCAAACTTACGATTTGAGCAATCGCCATTCGGATATACTGCTACACAACCCCAGCACGACCGAAAAGATTGAGGAGGATTTGTTGCGACAAGCATAGAACCATCGGGACAAGAAGAAGGTTGTGTTTGTGATAGGATTGCTGTCACCAGCACCTACAACAACACATGCAGACGGCCAAATCCAAAGCCGAGCAGCAGATCCAGAAAGCAAAGGTCAGTCGGGTTTTCTATCCATTAATCTGAGTTGGATATAAGAAGGAGGGAGCAGGCGGATGGTATTTTAGGATGGGAAGACAGAAAAGTACGAGGCTCTTATCTGGGACCTGACACGGTGCTTCCGGAAGAGCCTCTTAATCAGACCAATTGTAATGGATCCGCTCTCAATTTCTGCGGCAGCTATGTGGCAAGGCCAACGTTGAGAACAACGAGAATCCTGCGCTCGATTTGATACTTGGTGCTTGCGGAATTGCATTCGGCAATAGCATGCAGATGTTGAGGGCGTTCTATTGCTACTCAGTTATAGTGACAATCGCAATTAGCGCAGAAGGACCTATTCGTGGGCTTAGATACACGACTATTACAAAGCTTCCATTTCGTGTTGGGATTCAATCAAAGGGGAAAATCTAGTTGGATTTTGTTGACTGACTTATTTGATTTTATAGCTTGCCAACTCGTACCATGCTTTATTGGAGTAAGTTTGTTCCCCCTTTCTGGCTTGATTCATGCACAGGTTTTGGCGGGTATCGCTCTTATGATGAGAAGAAGCTAAACTCTTTACTCACAGGGAATTTTCTTCCAAGGACCTGCGAACAGTTGGCAATTACAGTCTCGGTCGGCTCATCGGCAAAGGATCTTTTGGCAAGGTCTATTTAGCCTCCCACAAACTTACCAATGGGTTAAAGGTATAATTTGGCGCGTTCAAATTCGCAGTATAGAATTTTTAGAACTGACTGTTCTGTTTTGCACGGTTCAGGTTGTTCTAAAATCCGCTGATAAGAATGACACCAACCTTGCCCGAGAAATACATCACCACCGCCAATTCATTCACCCGCACATTGCGCGACTTTACGAGGTTATCGTGACCGAAACTCTGGTCTGGTTGGTTCTGGAGTACTGTCCCGGTATGGAATACCCAAATTTTGGCGGGTAAAGAGCGCGTCAGCTGACATGAAAGTTTGTAGGCGACGAGCTATATAATTACCTTCTTCGTCATGGGCCTCTCCCAGTTGACCAAGTTCAAAAGATATTTTCACAATTAGTCGGTGCCGTTGCCTATGTCCATAACAAATCCTGCGTTCACCGAGACTTGAAGTTGGAGAACATTCTCTTGGATAAACATGGCAATGTCAAGCTCTGCGATTTCGGGTTCACAAGGGAATATGAAGGGAAATCAAGCTACCTTCAAACTTTTTGTGGAACAATATGCTATTCGGCTCCGGAAATGCTCAAGGCCGAAAAGTATGCCGGAGAAAAGGTGGATGTTTGGAGTTTGGGGATCATCCTTTACGCCTTACTTGCGGGCGAATTGCCATTCGACGAGGATAGCGATGCGGATACGAAGATGAAGATTTTGACAACAGAGCCGAAATACCCGGACCATTTCCCAGAAGATGCCAAGACTCTTATAGGCCAGCTGCTATCAAAGCGGCCGTTGCTTCGGCCTTCGCTCTCAGACGTACTGGCTCACCCTTTCCTGACCGAATATGCTCACCAGCAGCAAGCAACATTGAAGATTCAACAACCGGCGCCGTTTACGACGAAGCTCGAAAAGGACACACTTCAACGTATGCGAAGCGCAGGCGTGGACATTGATCAAGTTATTGAAAACGTCTTGGCCCAAAGGTGCGACAGTTTAGCGGGCTGGTGGGCTTTATTGATCGAGAAGGAGGAGAGGAAAGAGAAGCGAAGGGAACGGAAGAGGAAGGAAAAAGAGTCTGAAGCCAGAACATTACGACGGCTCAGTGCGGCCAGTAGTCGCCTGGATCGTATAGCGCCCACACTGACGGAAGTTGATGAGGAGGGTGAGCTGGGCCAAGGGGATGGTGATGTGCCTATCAGTCGCGGAAGAAAAGACAGAAGAAGCGGTACAAGCTGTATGTTTTGTACCCGTTGAGCTTTCTTCCTTCTTCGCTCTATTTTGCTATTCACTACTATCGTTTCACAAGGCTGACCTGAATATTAGCAACGTTGGGCATACCTGAGCTTCCTCGCCTGCCTGAGAATCAGTCAACCGAATCCCAAGAGCCAGTCACTCCCCCTCCGCCAATCGAAAAAGACCGAATCCGCTCCGGTAGTTCATCGCGACAGCGTCCTATGGTGCCACCAAAAGACGTGCGGAGGTCACGGAGCAGTCATCTTCACATCACGACAAATGCTGACCTGCTTTCGCCACATGGCTACACCAGCCGACGGGCCCGTAAACATCAACATCCTTTCATGAGCCAACTTGCTTCTATAAAACATTGGTTTATGGATACGACAAAGCGCGGACGATCACCGAATGGCTCAAAGAGCACGACTCCATCAAAGTCTCCCGGCCAAAAGAAGCCAGAAGGCGCGCGGAAAGTTTCACCCGCCTCTACTTCAACATTGAATTCAACTGTCGCCTCGGGGTTGCCGACGCGATCAACTGCACCACAAAGGCCGAGGATATCTACGACGCCTCATAATCGCAGCTCACTCTCTCCATCTCCACTTACCCCCCACTCGTCTTACCGCAGAACCCCATCTGGCCTTCGGGGCAGAAAATCGACATCATCATCAGTTTCGTCTATTCGGTCCATGCATAAGCGAAACTATAGTCATTCAAAAGCCTCCTCAACTTCTTCCGCATCAGCATCGGTTACCTCATCAAAGAAGGTGCCTCGGTCTCCCCACTCTTCCGTCAAAGTCCTTCCTGCTACACCGACGAATAGCGTTTTCCCATCCGGTTTACGCCTTGTGCGGTCTCCTCCGAGTTACAACGAGACGGCTCACTTTGGAAGCCCAACGCCTTCTCTCACATTTGCTAGGCGCAAGAGAAGTCCATTCAAAGGCCCAATGCTCGGCCTAAGTACAGGCCACGGCTCAGCTGGCGCCGCTACTCGAGGCCGCGACGCAAGCGTCAGCAGCAGGACGGCTTCCATCACGGAGCGTCGAAGTGGCGAAGTGATCCAAGAAGAGGACGAGAATGATTTTGAAGAAGTCGACGCCTTTTCACCTGTCGCTGGGCCTGGAGAAGGCGCTGATAATGATGACAGTCCATTTGGTGGACCACTACGATCCGAGGCATGACGTCCTTGAGTATGCATATAAATGTCTTTTTCAATTACCTTTGAGGACCGCATCTAAAAATCTTGTTGGCAATATTATCCTAAAAATTAGCAGCGTTGACAAGAGCTTCATGCTAAAAAGCAATGGCTTTTGCTCGTACTATTCCAGATTTCCCTATCTTCTTTTCTTTTCTTTATCTTCCATTCATTTATTCATTCCTCCTTTTTCTATTATTTTATTTAATTTTCTTCCTCTTCCATTTTCATTTGGATACCCAGGGCGAAGTCAAGGAAATGGGACACCTCTTTAACTTTATTGCGTCTTACGGTCGAGAGGCTGACCGCTATAGCTGTGCCCGTTGGACTGTATGTTATCTACATTTGTTTCTTTTCATGTCCATTTTACCATACATAGGTGCATATTATTATTTATTATTTATTATTCTCATTTGTTTATTTTATTTTATTTCTACATTTCCGTTGATTTAATCAGTATTTGGTAATATAAACTTATTAGACCGCCACCAAATTGATGATTTACGTGTTGCTTCATCATCGTAATTTTGGTCCATTGATGTCCAAATTATTGTTAAGCAACCATGTCAGTTGGACTGGACTCTAAGTTTATAATCAGTGATTACAAAACGTGTGCTTACGATGGACAGTACGTAGTATTACCAGGTTCTGCGCCAGCACTCATGCTGTCCTAATTGTCTAAATGTCTGTCAGGCTGCTTACTACTCCGTACAGAATCGCAACGTCTCTCCACTCTACCACTCCATAGTCACTTAGTCTCTTTTTCCAATCTTATCTTTTTCGCCTCTACTGTACTACGTAACTTATACCATAGGTGGCTTCTAGAAGGAATAGTTAGTCCGTTATCCATCGGAAAATCTTCTTCTTCTTCTTCTTCTTCTTCTTCTTCTTCTCCCGCTGCGGGCTGACAACGCCTAACCCCCTTTTGTCCGCCCCCAGTTGCGCAACAATTGTTTCTCCTAATGCGCCTAGGATATAAGATCTTGAGCTCGTGGCAGCCCATGTGGCGCCCGTGGCTTGAGCGAAGAGCGAAAGGCGCAAGTTGCAAGGTGCATCTGCAGACCATGCGCCGCCTGTCGGAAGATAGAACCATGTGCGATGACGATGACAATGACGATGATGTGTATACTTGACGGTAGCCACAATGTTACCTACGGAGTATGACCAACGTTGGATCCTATATCCTACGCAAAACAAGGTGATACAAAGGTAAGCTTCCTAAGTCTAAAAAGTGACCGAACGGACATTCGACCCGTAAGTGATAGGAACAAAGAAAACAGAGGAAATAGAGGGATGGGTTTATCAAGCAAGTCGAAAACCAAACCGTGTCGTTTAACGTTAGAGTAGGTAGGTAAGGTAGGTAGTTTATGTCCTCGGTCTTGCTCCTCGCTCCCGCTTGAACAATTTCCATGTGTCAAACTTTTTGTTTTAAACAGATTTGCTACGTACAAGCTTCCGCCGAGCACCCACCGCTCGTTACGAGATTCCATCAGGCCGTCCTCGGTCCAACTAACTTACCTTCCTACCTACCTTAGGTACCTTAGGTAGGTATGGGCAGAGTGACCTCTGGGACAAAAGACTTGCGGGTGCTTACACACATATGACAGGGATGTTTTAAAAGACGTGTGTCTGAATTACAGAGTACAGAGGATATCCGCGTTTATGCGCCAGAATCCTCCGAGAGAGCCGCGAATTTCCATTAAAGTCCGATATGTTGTCGTTGTCTCCGAGATCGCAGACGACAGTGCTCAGTAATGTTCTCGAAAGATGAGAAGGCGGATAGACCAGGGGGAGCCTTATCTCTGCACGCTCGCACCTGGTGGGTTTTTGGCGGGTTTTGGCGATTGCGGGTCCTGCGGCTCCACTGTTCCCCCGTTCCACCGCTTCCCGACCAGATACAGTAGTTAAAGGTAAGCCTGATTAGTGTGCAGGACATGTAATGGCATAATGTAAATTACAAGAGTAATGGAGATATTCGAGAAGACTTCTAACGCTTAAGCTACTGTATGCAGTAGTGTAAAGGTACTGATAAGAGTGGATCGTAGACGATGGAATTATCAGGATTATGATAACTTATGATATGATGTTGTTTCGTATAGCTACCAAGGTAGCTCAAGTCACGTTATGATCACAGAGTCATCGTACAGGACCGTATGACGCGCAACGTCATGCAGATCGTCAGAGCATACGAGTACTGATTACTCTGTTACAATTCGTCAGATATCTGTCAAGTTGTACCTCTGTAAACGTGCGAGGATAACGTGAGTATTTTCATCGATATTAGTCACATCATGAGAAGCGTGGTTGATGGTTTCAAAGACTAGGTAGCACCTGATAGAGTTACAGGATATACAGAGGAACGGAACGTCATCATAGAAATCAAATTTATACAAAAGAGACAAAGTTTATTATTGACGTTTCCAGCCTTGGTCCATCCACTAGTCAACGTATGGGAATTTAAATGCGAAACGTATAATGATAAAGGGCGAAATGAAGGACGACTAACGGGATGGTTGGTAGTACTGTCACCTTGTTCGGGCACATCGGGCACATCGGGCACCCCGCAAAAGGCTTGACTGGAAAGAGACATCATGCTCCGAATCCTACCCAAGAGTGGCTAAATCCACTGAACCTCGGCAATGGGAAGGATGAGGAGGAGAAAGAAAAGGACAAGTCAATTGCAAAGAAGCATGCTTTCGGTCTGTCAATGGCGGCCTGGTATGGGTAGTGTTGGTGTGTGGTTAAATCTTAGGCAGAAGAGGCGAGGGGGGTGTTAGTTATGCCTATTGTGCTGTAGCTTGGTGCGGAGACGGGGGCGGTTTTCCACCAGAGAGGCGCAAAACATGCAGTAGCTCTACTTGTACTCAGTGGAATTGGTTGCGCAGTCTGACGGTACTGTACAGAGGTACGGTGTAGTCTGGTACGAGTACGCAATAACAGGTTTGTCATGCGAAGAGGCTAATCGCTCAGATTACCAGGTAATGAAGGAGCAATCCAAGCATTCGTTGGGCAAAAGGGATTCTACGCGGCTTCTAGAAATGCAACCCCCCTTTTACTCGGCGTGAAATGCAGCGATACGTGGAATCAAGTCTTGTTTTTTCCTATGGTGCAGACCATGTCAACAGTGGCTGCCAGGATGATTCGTGGTGCCAAGGTGCGAGGTGCTAGGTGCAAGGTGCAAGGTGCCAGTGCAACGAGATGATAAATGCGGAGAAGGCACTAACAAGTCTTGGCAGAAAACACAGTTTCGGTACAAAAAGATCGGGGGATTTTTGTCCTTCATCTCCACTTCTCGCTCTCTCTCTCAATCTATCGGACACCAAGCGGAAAGCGCAGAGATAAGACCTGCCATAAGGAGTAAGTTAAGCGACATTTTGCTAGGCTGACGGGGGTCAGGGTACGTCACTTGATATCAAGCACAATTAATGACCAACGGACATTACGAATAACAAGCCCGTGCACGCATTGATGACCATGGGTAATTAATACGGATACTCAGTATGTGTACTCAGTAGAAGTGTACATGTGTGAAGAAATAATAATAATAATAATGATAATGATAATAATAATCAAGTATTGTTACTTTGATATTTGAAGCGGCTGACAGGACTACACATATAAGTCAGCTATGGTAACGCAGAGGCGCCATGCTTGGCATATTCAGGTGGCCAAAATGATGATGATGCTGGTATTGCCCGACGGCCAAAGGGGAGAAGAAGGAGAAGAAGGAGAAGAAGGAGGCTGGTCTTATCAGCAGGGAATTAATTGCGCCATGGTGCCAAAGTCTCTATTACATGGAGCCAATCAGAAGGATTCACGGCTTATCTCGTCGGAGCCGGGGAGCATCGCTAGTCAGGTTACTATAGAAGTAGTCACTTACCGTAGCGGGTCGAACAATGTGGGATCATGGGAGAGAAACTCACTGTCCCGCTAGTCCACCAGAGAGAAGCCTTCGGGGGCTCTTGGGTTCCTTCATTTCCTTCGATGCTAATTCTTTAGACTTTGCCTGGTCTGGTATCATCACGAAACGGGAACGGGAGTGATTGACAAGTTTCGGTGAAAGAGCCAGGTTCTGTCCGGCCTCGTGCTGAGGTTGCTCAAAGTACCTTGGACGAGAGAGTACATGCTGCTTTGACTTGATGACCTAGTATGGGGAATATCAAAAAGAAAGACAAATAGCGACAGAGGCATGGCCGAGAGATGGACGAGAATTCGACGCGTCTTCCATTGATCGTACCTTGCATATCGGATTATTAGAATCTTTAACCATATCAAAACGGGCCCTTGATTTTTAGTGGCTGAAACGAAGAGATATCTTTCGGGTCGGGGGGTGGCCCTGTCGACTGGACTGACTTGGATAGTAGAGTAACACGTTAGGTACGAAGATCAGGCCAACTCGAGTCAAATCTTTTTCTCTCTTGAAAGGCCGCGAACAGACCCGAAGATGGAGCGGCAAAATGGACCAGGGTTGCGGGTGTGGAGTGTTCTGTTCGGCCACTAGACCTCTATGAGGGAGGTACACCAATTCCTTCACTTACGAGTAACCTAAGTGACTCCATCCCCCCTCAACCCTGCAAGCCACCTGAACAGCCCGTTCTTCGCCCCCATGAAACCTTCAATCTCGCATTTATAACTTGGCCTCCTCCTCCTCGTCGCCCCTCCCTTGTTCTTCTCTGTTTTTGTATCTGCGTTTCATCTAAAAACCTCTCCCGTCACTCTTGACCCCCCGGTCCCTTCAATTCCCTCTTTCCTTGGGAATTGCAAGTGGTCAACGACCGACTTCGAACGGCACGACTATATAGATCACTATTAGATCGCTACAGCACATTACAGTGTTTGCGTGCCTTGAACCTGAGTGACTTTAAAAAGGGATATACTACTCCCATCACATCAGCTGAAGAGTGCCTTGGTCTCGACTCGTTGAAAACGCGACTTGGGACTACGCAACCTTCTTTTGAAACCCAACGGACGTTGACAGGTGGACGCGATGGATTTTGAGAAGAAGGCTCCATCAAGTACCGATATGGGTACCGACAACGGTTCGCCGTCTCCCATGTATGGCGAGACGACAAAACATCACCGTAACTGCGGACAACGCTTGGTCGACAGCTTCAGGAGAGACCCCAATGCCGCCATTATCCCGACCACCACGGACAAGGAGGGTAATAGACATATTGATCTGGAGCATGCCGCTGCCGCCACGGCCGAGTCTGGTCTGTCCCGGCGACTCAAGTCTCGCCATCTTCAGATGATTGCCATTGGTGGTTCCATTGGTAAGTTTGAATATATATATATATATATATATATATTTGGACATTTACAAGATACTAACTGCGCAACCTAGGCACCGGTCTCTTCGTCGGTTCGGGTGCGGCTTTGAGCACCGGTGGTCCGGCTTCGCTCGTCATCGCCTTTATCATCATTGGTGTTATGCTTTACTGCACCGTTCATGCGCTCGGTGAATTGGCCGTCCTCTTCCCCGTCGCCGGTTCCTTCTCCGCCTACTCGACTCGTTTCCTCGACCCCGCCTGGGGTTTCGCCATGGGTTGGAATTACACGCTGCAGTGGCTCGTCACCCTCCCTCTGGAAATTGTCGCCGCTTCCATCACCATTAGCTTTTGGAATGACAAGATCAACCATGCCGCCTGGGTCGCCATCTTCTTGGCCGTCATCATCTCCATCAACTTGTTCGGTGTCAAGGGTTACGGTGAAGCCGAATTCATCTTTGCCATTATCAAGGTCGTCGCCGTCATTGGTTTCATGTGAGTTTTTCTCTTCCCTCTTTCCCCGCCACCGAAAAGCGCTCTTTTTGACTGATCTTTCGCGCAGCATTCTTGGAATTGTTCTCAACTGCGGTGGCGGTCCCAAGGGTAGCTACATTGGTGGCAAGTACTGGCACAACCCTGGCGCCTTCCACGACGGCTTCAAGGGTCTTTGCAGTGTCTTTGTCACTGCTGCCTTTGCCTTTGCCGGTACTGAGCTGGTCGGTCTCGCGGCCGCTGAGACTGCCAACCCGCGCAAGTCTCTTCCCACTGCCATTAAGCAGGTCTTTTGGCGTATCACTCTGGTATATTTCCCCACTCTTTTGCGAAACTAGTTGGCAGCCCTTTTGGAGCTAACGGGCAACTTTGATAGTTTTACGTGGTGTCCCTCATTATCGTTGGTCTGCTCGTGCCTTACAACGACCCTCGTCTGCTCGGCAAGAGCTCTGCCGACGCCAAAGCCTCTCCCTTTGTCCTGGCCATTTACGACGCGGGAATCCAAGTTCTCCCTTCGATCATGAACGTGGTTATTATGATTGCTGTCCTGTCCGTCGGCAACTCGGCCGTCTACGGTTCGTCACGTACCCTGGCCGCTCTGGCCAACCAAGGCCAGGCACCCAAGATCCTCGGATACATTGACCGCACTGGTCGTCCCATTATTTCGATTCTTGTCGCTTCGTCTCTCGGATTCCTTGCCTTCCTCGCCGCCTCGTCCAAGGAGGGCGAGGCCTTCACCTGGATGCTTGCCCTGTCCGGTCTCTCCTCCATCTTCACGTGGGGCTCCATCAACTTGGCCCACATTCGCTTCCGACGTGCCTGGAGGGTCCAGGGCCACTCTCTCGACGAGCTTGCTTTCCGCTCCCAGCCCGGCATTGTCGGCTCCTGGATCGGTTTCATCCTCAACTGCCTGGTGCTTGTCGCCCAGTTTTGGACTGGCTTCGCCCCCGAGGGCTACAAGGACATGTCCACCAACGACCTGGTGCAAAACTTTTTCGAGGGCTACCTGGCTGCTCCCGTCGTCATTGCCTTTTACATTCCTTACAAGCTCTACTACAAGACGCCCTTTATGCGCGCCCGCGACATTGACCTCCACACGGGTATCCGCGAGATGAACCTGGCCGAGCTCCTGGCCGAAGAGCGTGCCGAGCGCGCCACATGGCCCAAGTGGAAGAAGGCCTACAAGTACATGTGTTAATCGTCTTTCTTCTCGTATTTTCCTTCTTTTCATTGTCCTTTTTTCTTTTCTTTTCTTATAATCACCTTTTTGGGAATGGAATGACTACTCCCGTTCTCTCACGGTCGAGGTATCGGATGTTTGTCCTTTTTTTTCTGTCTTATATCACGGTTCAACGGTCACACGGATTATATCTCCTTGGCTCGTCTTTTTGCATTTCAGCGTGGTCATACAGTTTTCTTTCCCTTGTATACTCTTTTGTGTACTTTTCTCCTGGGTATACTCTTTCGTATACCTCGTCAATCCCTCTATTTCCTTTTCTACGTGTAGTATGTTTTTATATCCATTCAACAAAAATAAGTTCAAATCGGGATAGGATGGACTTGGAAGACTTAGATGAAACTGGAAACTGGAAACTGGAAACTGGATAGGATACGAGCAAAAAGAAAATAACTATCAGATTTATCGATTCATAGATCCGCAATTCGGTTCTTTATATGTAATACTCTTTGTCGTTCACTGGTCTTTTCTTCATTGTGTATGAAAGTTGTATGTGTTTGTTTTACAACGTTATAAATCATTGGTCTTTTTGTTTCCTTTTCTCTTATGCCAGCTGTTGTGTTGTTATGTTGGCCTGTTGGTCTGTTGGTCTGTTATGTGAACGTCCGAAAGAGCTATGTAGAATTCAAGACTTTTGATATGCCCCCAATCCCGTTTCTTATGTCCCCGTTCCTTTTGCAACTGTGCTGACTCGCTGAGTCTCTTTCTTTTCGCAAGTTCCGTTCTTTTGTAAGTTCCATTTGCGGCTTGTCATTGGTATGAAATGAATCCATGAATCGACGAATCTATGTTGTTTGTCTAGTTTTGTAAGTTATGTGGTTATGTGGTTTTGTAGTGTTGGATTTTTGTGGGTTTGTGGATTATCAGCTATGTATGGCACAACACTTCAGTCAATTATGGTATGTATGTATGTATGTATGTATGTAATTCAGGGGATATAGTTGTATATAGAAAAATTTTTTTTTTCACATGATTTAACTGCTCGTGGTCATGCATGCAGTCTCTAGGTAAGAACAAAACACTGGCTCTAGGATGCCGGGGCCCGCCAAACCGGCCTCCGTCCCTCCTCTCCCACTCAACCAAGTAAAGTCTGTTACCAAGAGGTCCAGACATGGGAGGTGAGATGGTCTTTTGCGCGAAGACTGATGCAGAGTGTTGGGTCTAAAAGCCGGACGTGAGGCTCGTATAGCTCGTATATGTGGGGTTGGGTATCCCGAGGAGCAGCAGTAGCAGTATTAACGACTCCGAGGGCAGCGAGGCCGAGATAGGAATGGATGAGATCTGTTTTGGTGAGTCAGTTGAGTCAGTTGAGCCAGTTGGTTGTAATGGAATGAGCTGTGGAATATGTAAAGGGTATGTAAAGGATATGTATGCATATAAAGATATAGACGGAAAGGAAGGGTATAAAAAGGAGAAAAGGAGGAAAGGGACAAGGGACAAGGAAAAAGAGAAAGAGAGATGCTGTGAAATGGGGAAAGGACGATACAGGAGATGGGAAAAAGGACGATAATTGAAAGGGAACAGGGATGGGGAAAAAAAGGCAAATAAAAAAAATAAAAATAAAAATAAAGGACCCAAACAAAACGAAGCAAAAGGTAAATCAGAGACATACCAGGAGGATCGCCGGTGATTTTCCCAAACCCGCCAATCAGGTGCTGCGTCTTCTCGAGGAGATGATTACGTGCGGCTTCGCGGTCGATTACATGCAGGCCGTCTAATATCTATACGCAGTCAGTATCTTTGACGATGAAAAGTATTACAGAGGGGAGGAGATGAAATATGGCGGAAAGGTATAAACCAATAACACTAGGAAACATACCCCCAGAGAACCTAGCACCCAGAATGAATAGCATGTATCGGCAATCTTGTTTGCGCGGCCATTGAAGCCCGCCCAACGAAGGGATTCCGGCCTCTGTTGCGTCCCATCCGTACTTGTATTACACTCTCCGTGCGCATCTTTGGAATATGGGTCTATTATCGCCTGTAAATTCGCCGGCGGGAGACTGATAAAAGCATGTCGGTCATGGCATGTTGCGGGCGAATCCGTCTCATCGCCGTATGTGTTCTCCTCGTCAGGCTCTTCGACCGTCTGTGTTTGTCGCGAGGCGAGCCATCGGCTCAGCGTCTCTGGAGAGCTGGGAGCTCTTAGTTCTTGTGATGCAGAAGAAGCGTTTGGAGCAGGTGAAAGCTTATTTAGTCGTCCGAGGGAGGATAGCGCGCCCAGTGAGCAGAACGTTAAGCCAGCTACATATGTTAGCTTTAATGAATACTAAGAGATTATTGTGTGGTGGACAAAACATACCATGAGCTTCAAAAAATGGTCCTTCAGAAATGCCGCCATCATAAGTCTGCACACAAGTAGCGTATTAGTTGAAGTGATGCAATTATCAAAAACTGGCCGGGAGAAATCCCCTTCATACCTCTGAAGACAATATATACTTCACCGTCGCATCAACGTTTATATCCTGCACACCGAGATCCTCGACGGATTTTGTTCCCTTCAAGACCCATCGAATAGCGGCGGCGAACTGGCAGAATCGGGAATCTCTCCCGCCTTCTATACGGCCGCCCTCGGTCATGACTTCTCCGAAGCTTCCATCGTCGCGCTGCATGCGCTTCAGCCACGCAAGTGTCTCTTTCCTGCGCACTTGTTTCAGATCGTCTCCGAGAATTATCAGTGTTGCTAGCGCAGAGTATGTGGCAGCAACACTCGCAGTGTCCCAATGCCTGTTCTCCTCCGTCGTGGCTGCGCCTAGATTCGTCCCAGAAAAGCCCCGGAACCCGCCGCTGGGATGCTGACATTTGTAGATCCAGCGAATGTAGTCGGAGCGTTCGTCGGCTGATACAGACGAGTCTAAAGCAGAGAGCAAGTCAAGTGCGGAGACGATGAAAAATGCTAGCGTCATGCGATTCGTGTCCATGGATGTATACGCTGAGGGGAGAAACGTTTTGAGGCATCGCAGCCAGTATTTGACGTGTTTGTCTCTCCGCAATACTGGGCGGTCCGACGGCGCGGATGTCGGTGGTGTTGAGCTCGCCATTTGGAGGGGAGAGTTGTTGGAGTATGTATATCAGCGCGCAATGAGAGGTATCATATGTCCATTATCGTCCAACGAGAGGTGTGCGGGTTGAGGTAGTGCTCTAGAAGAGTGAAGCTGTCCGGCGGTGGTGGGGAGATGCGGACTATGTTCCGCAGCTGAAGTGGGGGTTGCTGTTTACTTCTCGGAGATGTTCGATAGAGTGGATGACCGTTGAACGAAGCCAGGACTTTCGAGAAGACCCAACGTATATCTATACCAGTATATCACTTTCACAATTATTCCCCAAACTTTTGGTTGATATTCTTGTTCAGTTGTTTTCAAGTAACGTTATGCCCAGCATAGCTCTCTCAGACCCCTAAACACCCTTCCCGGCAAGGAAAAACGTAAGCCCGTCTCCACAAAATGTCCCTTCCATAGCTCTCCTATTAAGTCAACTATCCTCCAATTCCACAAGTCAACAAGCCAGCTCCTGCAATAATCAATAATTCCTCCATTCGCAATTAGCACAGATCATCGTCTTTTGCCCATACAAACACCAGGTTGAGAATGGGCTTCGTATCAACCGCCACAGCACTTCGGTGCCTGTCCATCTTCCACCTCACGCTGGCATACTACTTTCTGACCAGCCCCGTGCGCGTTGCGGATCAGAATGCCGTCTTCATACTTGGCGAAGCCATGGGAATTGTGCGTACTCTATTGATTCCTTTCTTCCTTTCCTTGTACTTTCCTTTCCTTCTTTTCTCTCCTTTTCCTTTTTTCTGTGTTTCTTTTTTTGGGGCGTTGCACTGCTAACGATTGTTAACATTAATTCTAGCCGCACTCGCTTTCCTTGACTCTACCATCCGCATCAACGGCAGTGATTGGACTGCTCCTCGCATTCATCGGCCTGACCGACTTGTCGTCTACGGGTCTGCCAGAGGACATGGCGAATTACTTCTGGAGCTCTCAGGCGCCTATACGCCTATTATTCTTCTTCGGGATTACCGGCTACGCGTACCTATTTTCGCAATGGTCGAATGTGGCTGCTGATGATGATGATGTCGACCTTGTCAATGATGCCTCGGGCGCTGCGGGCGAGAATGCAAAGAACAGTGTTGTTTTTGCTTGGGGGTTCTTCGAATTGGTCGTGTGGTTTTATGTGAGTGGAATGCCCTCTACATAACCTCTTATGCATATTACTTGCCTCTGCCACTGATCGCGTTCTCAACTCTGCCCTTCGTTGCTCCATCGTCACCAGGATTAAGGTACATTACTGATTTAGATAAAACAGATTTTCATCACGCTCCGGGAGGAACGAACAGCTCTTGCTGCTAAATTGGCTGAGCGCAAACAGGCAGAGGAGGAAAGATTATAAATGGTTGTGTATTGGTAGATTTGGGCATGGTCGGGAAAAGTTGTATTCTCTAGATTTTTTTTTACCCTACTTTACAAATTTACAAACAACATGCAGATGGGAGCTACATTTTACTGGTATATATCCGCTGGAACGGAGAAAAGTCATGTGTTTCTTGAAAAAAAAAAGAAAAAAAAAAAAAAAAGTTTATAATCAAATGTGTCAAGAGAGCATATTGGAAAATTTTGAAACGCTTTTATTCGAAAATTTTTTTTGAAGATGCGCGTGTCGCACATACGCTATCTGAACGCATAGTTGAAATGTACACAGGCATGGCTATGCTGAAATCTATGTGCTAGTGACTACTCCATCCCATAAGGCCATTGTCGTCTGCAGTTTTATCGGAATAGGAGGCTAATTCCTTCTCAAGTCAGCTTTATCAAGAGCACACCATCCAAAGCATCGATCCAGCTCTCAATGACTTTGCCAAATAGCGTCGACTCAGCTCTAGGCTGGTCTTTATAAATTTTGTGCAACGACTCGGTGAATTCGCTCTGGAACGATTGTGTGTTGTTGTCTGAAGCAGTCGCGTTGGCGTCTCCAGATACGGGACGCTCAAATGTAGCTTCGACTAGAGCTCCCAACGCACTTGAATTTGTAAGACTGTTGCGAAGATTGATGGCGCGGGTGCGGATTTCGGCAAAGACCTGCTCGACGAGCACGCCGATGCTTTGAAGAAGGTCCTTTGGCACCTGGGCTTTGAGAGCTTTGGATTTAGACGTGGACTGGACAAAGGAATGGATAGCTTTGATGGCTTCAAGAGTAGTAAAGGATTCGTGGAAAAAGGTCCAATCAGGGAGAAGAAGTTTGGCCTTGTTGGTGTTTCCATTTATGCCCAGGTTCTCGAGAGCCGTGATGGTGCTGGAGGTGCGGAGCTTGTCGAGTTTCTCAGATAGCCACTGCTTGATTTCTCCAAGTTCTCGAGCAATTGGAGAGTCGGGCTTAGCGGGACCGTTATTTCCAGAACCGCTTTTCAGTGTGACAAGAACCTTGAGCAGCGTCCATTGGATGTTCAAAGAGGCCGCTTCGAAAGAGGTAAGTTCCGCTTCCGCATTCTCAGCAAAAGGATCGTCTTTGATGAGTGTCCATGGATCGGCAATGGAGTTAGAAGAGTCGAGGAGGGTGAAGAGTTTCTCGGATATCATGTTGGCACGCAGCCATCCGGCCTGAGACAACGAGAGAATAAGGATTAATATCTTGCAAAAGAAATGTAGCGGGGGAAAGTACAGAAAAAAAGGACAAGACCTTCACTTACACAAGGGCGAGGTCCGACGCTGAAGCGCTCCTCGAAACGTGGTTGCCCGGGGGCTTCGAAGCTCGCCATGACTTCAAAATCTCTGTTGTCTGATGGGTTTGACATGTTTGGTTCCTCTGGAATAAGAGAAAGAGATATTAGAATATGCAGATTTGGGCTTGGTATAGACATCTCTAATGAGAGCTAAAATCGGTCACTTACTCAAGATTTCTTCATCCTCTTCATGCCTCTGAGAAGAAAGAAGGCGAGAAATCCGACGCCTTTCCATGGCCAGCATGTACTTGGAAATGCTGGGCTGAAGCTTCTGGTCGAATTGCATAAATCCCTCAATCTGCCAATAGCTGCCTTCTTGAAGAGCGAGTCTCATCAACCCTGGAACATCGGATTGCGCCATGTCGTAAAGTCCCAGAGCACGATCCATGGCCAGAAAAGGATCATTGAAGTTTGGAATACGTGCGCCTGTCATGACCGTGCTAGGATGGATGGTGGAGATTCTTGTGAAAATATTATGCGATAGAGTGTCGTTTTGGATTTGTTTGATGGACATATCCGAATATCGTTGCATTGCCATAGACGTGCAGCCAATGAGCATATACAGCCGCACAGCTAGTAAGCCGCCTTGGTAGTTATGCTTCGATTGAGAACGGAAATAGTCTAGTAACGCCGCGGCTTTGAGGAGGTAGACTTTGCTCTTCGCCTCTTCTTGAGCAGTGTCTGCAAGCCGCATCAGTGCCATGACGGCCAGAACAAGGACATCATCTCCTGGTTTATTGTCTGTAGACAAGAATTGGCCGCTCAGCCAGAGAGAATTAATATAAGTTTCGATGCACTTGTCCACGAAGGCCTCGAATCTTCCCTCTCTGCTGGCATGGTCGTTTTCGGGGTTCGAGACGTCAAGGAAGTATTCGGCCTTTAAATAATTTGTCTCCATGGTGATGCCATCCATAGAAACATTCTGTGACGCGGGACATTAGCTTGGTGCTCAGTGAGATGATAACACGAGATGAGATACCTGTTCATCTCGCAACTCCGGTCTTCGCGACTCCACAATCTCGTAAGCAGACTGAAGAAACTTGATACGATCCGTTGGGCTGAATTGCTCAAAAGTCCAACGAAGGTCGTCGAAGAGGTAGTATCTTGCACAGTATTCACGAAAGTGGCTCAGGGCTAGCTCAACTAGCGGAGAAGGTTCCTTTTCAGCCGACAGCTCTTCCCCAGATATCTTAGACTTGAACCGTAAGAGAGCGAGCTGCGCGTTTCTTGAAGGCTTCGGCCGCCCAGCAAAGGCTTTGATGAGCTCCTCTGTCTCCTTTCTGATACTATATGAACGATTAGAGGCCGAGGAGTCGAATTAGCCCAGGTTCACTTACTTTGAATCATCCAGCTTTTCACAGGACAACAAAAGCCCTTCCCAAACTCTCCAGTCGTCGCCGTAGAGATCAGTGTCTGAAACATCACCTCGTACTAAATCTAGTAGTTTTTTGCAGAGTTCCCACTCCTCCGTCCATTTGACAAGGTCTTCAAGTATCTGAATGTGCTCTCGCACGAAAGCCCAGTCGCCTTTAGCAACGGCAGAGCCGGAGCCAAGCTCAGAGCTGGCCATTATGTCTGCAAGCTCTTTTAGAGCACCCTGGCGACGGTAAATGGAAACGAGGAGGCGAAGCTCTTCAGGAGTTTGGATAGCTCTACCAGGACTCAAAACAGCTTTCTGCAAAATAGCTATAGTAAGTAGGCGAGCAATGGGAGAAAGTCGACTTTAAAAACCTTACCGGATCTTTGGGGACGTCAGAGGCTGCTTTGGTTATCATCCGATATCCAAGGGTTCCGAACAGCTTCTTTTCAGCCTCAGTGGCTTCATCCGAGATGCTTACGAGGTGCGAGGTTAGAATGGCCCAGAAGTAGTAATGGCGTTTCTTAGGAAACGACTTTTGGAGGATCATAGCAGCCTATTAAGCGTTAACGATCAGTTAGCAAACCCGCAACTACCGTGTGTCACGACAAAACCCTCTCACGGCAGCAGTGGAGGCATTGACCTCGATCATTACGGTAATTCACAAACAAATGGGACAGAAATTTAAATTTTCGGGCGAATTAATAATGGTCGAAAGAGAAGTCTCACCTTCTGTGCGTTCTTCCAATTGAATTGGTCAAATGAACGTTGAAACCATTCCTGAGGCAGAACCTCGTCATGAGGTCGTGACTTGATTGCTCGTTCCCACAGCCCTGAGACTGCTGCTGCACCCCCGCCTTCAGACTTGGCACAATTTTCTTGCAGCATTATCAGGGTTGATATGTCAGTAACGGGCGGATCTCTTTCGCATAGTTTCCGCAACTCTGCTGCACCTTGTTCCCTCAAGGGGGAAGATGGGGAGGACAGCAGAACATGAGCTCGAAGAGCCTATTGAGCAGTCCCATTAGTCTATTTGTTCCCGCCATTTTAATACAAAAATACGGCGGCCGCCCGAAAAAAGCAATTGAGAACAACATTAAAGAGAACGAAAAGAAAAGAAAAAAAAAAATAACGAAGTTAACCATCATTACAAGGCAATGGAGCCACACGCCTTTCCGAATTCCGAACTCCACTCGATTCATGAATTAAAAAGTTAAGCCGGAATTATTGGGCAAGCAAACGCCCAAAACCAAAGCTAAAAGCAAAAATTGCAAGCAAAAGGAACAGATAAGTGTTGCTTCGGGTTGAGTACCGAATAGAAAATTGAAGACCGAATATTTTCAACAACTTGGAAAGAACATGAATTGTATAAAATAAACCATCCTAAATCAAGCAATGGACAGGCAATGAACAAGAACAAGAACCAGCGGAACAACGAGATTCAAAAATATAGCATCGAGTATTTAAAATAAAAGTCATCAACTCATGAATATAAAAATTGCACCAATGCAGCAAAAAGGAAGCAGGAAGCAAAGCCTTTTCATACTTACCAAAAGAGAATCACCCTTTTCGCCCTTTTTAAGCCTCTTCTCTAGGAGCTGAAGTGCCTGCTTCCAGTTGCCATTGTCGAGAGCATCAAAAACCTGCTTATCGCGGCGTTCCACCACCGATGAAGCTGATGATGTGGGTGCGCGCATCATTTTTCGACAACAAGACGCAGCTTTTGGAGACGGGTATAATTGACCGCTGTCTATGCTTTGTCCTGCTTCGCTTGGAGGCAAATGAATGGCAAGATTGAAAAGAATCCAAAGAAAAATACAGGGTATATATGAAGAGAACGAAATAAAAACAACACTGAACTTTTCAGATCAAGTTCACACTCCGACACATTTGCACAATGCAGTAAGAGAACTTCATCATTGAACTTCCATGTTGACAGTAATTTGATCCAATCCGAGCATCTGAGCTTGGGCTAGGGTCTGCAGATAGACACGGTGCGCAATCAGGTCGGTGATTGCCGAGAGAGTCAGATTGATATAGGTCGATAAGCAACATCTCCCTCGTCCTTGAATAATCAATCCTATTTTGAGCTACCGTACCGCACCAACATAGTAGAGCAGCTGATGAAATATGGATAGCAAGAGATGCATTACTGAGACTTTATATGATCAAGACATGGGTCAAGTGCTCTTTTAAGTGCCCGAATAATCAGGGATACAGAGGGTAATTAGAGTCAGCAATATTCAAGTGACGCGGTGGAGAGGTAAATAGACATTGTTTCAATGTGAGTGATAAACCGTAATTCTTGATAGTTTGAAAGTATTTTTTATCTAGATATTGAGGAATTTCAAGATATCTTGGCGAGCGAATGTTTCTAGTGTAGCATCGAGCGGTGCGCGACGATAGATTACCACGGCCAAAGCTAGCTCTTGCGTGAATGCTATATTAGCAGCAAGTATTCATAATGTATGTAGCATCCGCTGGAACATGACGACAGTTATGGACCACCAAATCTTTCACTGTGGCGATTGGCCTAGCGGTTGGATGCAGCCAGGAGTGGATGCGAATTTGGGGTATGCCGAATATCAGGAAGGAAGAGGACCCTTTTGACGATTGGCCCCAAACGTCCCATGGCAGTCACCCGCGGAGAAGTCATCTATCTTGGACCTGTGCCGAAGTGTTTTTTTTTACTGCTGCCATATAGTAGGGATCCCCGCGCCTCATACTCGGGGTTGTGAACCGAGCTACTTCTCGCCTGCGTAATAGCAAAGGGGTTCAAATGCCATATTGAGTTTTCAAATCCATGATCGTGTACTAACGATGCAGCTAGTATCACAGTATCCAATACGATAATATCATGACAAAGCCGAGACTCCATTTAACCTTATGGGAAATCGAAAATACGCCAAAACGTCTCAGAGCCTAAAGAAATGAACCTTTCTCTTTTTGCCTTGCTGCCTTCCGCTCGTTAATCTGTATCAATGCTTCTGTCAGCAAATATTTCGTATTGTTACCCGCTCTGGCTTTGAAAACCGGAGCGAAATTGCATTGCATGATAAAGGAAGGCTCCGGAGAGACAAAGCGAATTGTCATACCCATTGCTTTTTGCAGTCTCGATATGCCCTGTTTGTTTGTATACATGTCAGTCTTGTTTGATAATTATTGGAAAATAAAGGCATCGATTTATATGGAACGTAGACGAAATGAAAACCCAACATCTCATTCGCACCTGAGCGTAACTTGTCGAGGTTGCGAAGAGGGTGAGAAGAGGTTGGGAACGCTGAGTGAGGTCGAATCGGGGGTGGGCCCAATGACTGACTGGAAATAATCTGCACAGAGGTCCTTATCGGCACCGTTGCGGTGCAAGCATCGGATGCTACGGGATGCTGCTTCTTGACAAGGGTCGAAGTACTCGCTATTTTGCTTCCTGCAGGATCGTCAGTGCATGCATCAATGACAGCAAGGAGTTTTTGGCTGTGGAAAACCAGCGATAATGGACACAAAGCCCGGAAGCAACTTACTTGTTGAATTTTGTCTTGGTCTCGGCATTCCATGGGTCAGAAGGCTTGTCTGTTGCGCTTTCACTCGACATAGTTTCAACAGAGCGACCACCAGCAAGAGCTGCCTAGAAAATGTCGATTGGTTTTGCGAAAAAGGGTCAAGTAGGCAGGTTCAGTCGGTTAAGCTCGCATATGCGGCGTTAGAGAATGTGCTGCCACAGCTTCAATGATAATGCTGTGTAGACTACTCTGTACTGTAGGAAGTTATTGCCCAGACAAAAGATACCGCAGAGCCAAACGGGTCTTTCCCAGCACTCATCTGTCAATGGCAGCTCTTGCGTTCGGCAGTTCCCGTTCGTCTCGGCTGCAGAAGTTAGCGCCACAGTATTCCGATGCAAGGCAAAGCGGTGGAGGTGGAGGTGCGAGGTGTTGATGGCTTATCGATAACAAAGGGGACATCCTTGAGACCCAAATAGAACCGCGTTTTTCAGAGAGCAGGAAAAAATCAAAGTCCTCCTCTTCCGGTCGTAAAGGAGGGAAGGCTCTCCTCGAGTTATAGTGCTAGCCTAATCAGACATTTAAAATTTGGTCTGTTCGGGATCGAGTTAATGCTTAGACAGTGTATTGGAGCCAATAAATCACATGTGACTTTTTCAGATGAGTCGATCATTTCAAACACACTGCAGGCAATGAACTGGAGATGACGCCTAGGATAAAGAAAGTCTGGCTTGCACCCATCTGTGCAAGGCAGCAAAAGGATTATTGATCCCTCACGATCGGGTATATTGCCATTTTGACATAGTTTACTAAGGTATGTGTAGCTATCCGTCGCATCTGTTATGCCTTACCCTCCCTGTTCCTGCCCAGGCCCTCAACATAACGGAATCAGCGTCGAGAAATGTATATTTCAGGATGGGCACTTTCAGGAGAATCCGCCATGATTGCAATGGCTCGAGTGGAAAATCGATCGACCATTAGAGTATCTCATGACGGCAAAAGAGCCCCATGTGCTTGTACTTCATAATTAAAAGGCTCGGGAGCGGAGACCTGCAACAAGTTGAGTTCAAAAGCCTCTGCCAGAAAGATGGTGGGAGCCAAAGGTTATCAGCGGATGTGTTGTTCGTAGCAGCCACTCCTATCAAGCCCTCCACTTAGTCCTTTGCGGACCGAAGGATTAACGTTGTCCGGTCAAGGCGTCCACCGACGAGAGGGCGCGAACTGCACTAGCGAGGTTACCAGGGGGCTCGTCAAACCCGCCCTGACTGGTCAGTATGCCGTCAACGTCGCAACCATGCGCTCGACACCCTGATCTGGAAAAAGAATCCAGTTCAAACGCCCCATGCCACAGTAGCAGATCCTATTGTCAGGGTGTGCTCGGAGCCATTCAAACTCGAGTAGCGGCAAGAAGCACAATAATCCTCCACACCTTACAGAATGCTCAATTTGAATTGACTATCTGTCCCCACATGGCCACCTCCCAAGTGCTGCATCATCCCAGCCTCAAGGCTTTTCCTCGAACAAATGAATCTGTAAATTGGTGCACCAATGTCTTGGTTTTTAGGGAAGCGTGTCATTGTGACCCTTGTATCAGCACGAGTTGGATCAAGTGGGAGCAACGGACCTTGCGGAACAAAGCCGATTGACTAAAAGAGACCCAGTATCAGTATCGTACTAAACCGTAACCCTTTCCTGCTTTCCAAGTCGAGGAACAATTTCCATACAAACCGTAGCCTGAGCCGAGTGACCAAGAATCCCATCACACCGTCAAGGATTCAACAGCCATCCATCCTTCTTGATAACTCCTTTCAGTATTGATTCACACATGCTAGATGTGGCCCCAGAGACGGAGGCTGGCACACGATAAGCGGGTAGCATTACGTACCATGCATGTGGCAGCTGTTAGATGCACACATACTCAGCATCTCCCGGTCCAGATATCTAGGGCGCTGTGTTGTAGACAAAGCCTCGCAAATCTGCGGGGTTAATTGACTAAACCTCCAAGCCGGGCCGGGATGGCCAAACGGCTATTTAGGAGCCAAGATCAATTGGCAGATAAGAGAGGATCCAAAGGGTTCGAAGAAACCGCACTAGAGCTATCACCTCTGTTTTGACAGGAGAGCTCCCCTAGCACTTGAACTCCATAAAAGTTGGCACAACAGCTCTCATGAGATCCTCCATTAGCTCATAAGAGTGACGAGCATAGCGCATCTGAAAGGTGTCTATATCCGACCGACTCCCCCTTCTACCAGCATCTTGATAACGGCACAGCCAAGGCTTGTTCCTCAATAAAACTAGCTCTCTTAAATTGCTCCGAGGTAGTATTCCCTCAGGTGTTGAAGGGTTCATTTGAGTTTCAAATCGTTTTGCAAACATTACTTGTCCTTTCACCCTTTTCTCGCACCAGAGGCTCCGAGATTGTTCCGGCTTCTTGTCGCAACACCAGCACCCCTTCGTCATTCTTCCACAGTATTGTGGGCAAACACTCCTGTTTTCTGCAATCCCTTTGGAGAGTTTTCATCGCCTTTGAATTTTGGAACCCAGCTCGCACCTATTCATACCAAATCCCACAAGCTCATTATCAAGAATACTTACCAGTTTGGCAGATTTATTCTGTACGGATAACGGAATCAATCATGGCGACTGCAGGTGTTCTCCCTCCGCCATCTAGCGCGCGGCGCCCGAGTTTCAAGCCAATCATCGAAGCGGCAGGTTCCAAGTCCACTGCCAAGGTCGGCAGCTCTGAGTTCAATCCAGAGAAGCACCTTACTTTTGAGCCACCTTCCAAGGTGTATAAAATGGCAGACATTGGACTTTCGGACGAGACAGGAGTCTCAACCGTGGCAGTATCTGAGCCTTTCCCTCTATTTTCTCCTGAAGCAATTCGTGTGATGCGTGAGGAGGTGCTCCGGGAAGAAGTGATGAACAACTGCAACTACTCCAGCAACATCGCAGCTTGTCAGCTGCGAGGTTTTGCTCCAAAGTAGGTTGTTTGATCGTTGTTTCGACTAGAGACTGAAAGGCTGACTGTCGAAATAGATATTCACCTTTTGTTTATGAAGCCTGGAAGAACCCCAAGACTTTGGAAATAATTTCGAGAATAGCAGGTGTTGATCTCGTCCCGGTCATGGACTTTGAAATTGGACACGTCAACGTTTCTGTCAAATCCGAGCAGGAAAAGGAGCGAGAACTAGCCAACATCCGAGAGGCAAAGTCTAGAATGGCCGATGAAGGTATTGCAGGCTGCCCTTGGGAAGATGACAAGCCGATTGTGGGCTGGCACACGGACAGCTACCCCTTCGTCTGTGTCCTCATGCTTAGTGACTGCTCAACCATGGTGGGAGGAGAAACAGCTCTGCGGACCGGCAAAGGTGATGTGGTGCGTGTTCGCGGCCCTCAGGAAGTGAGTACTTTTTGCATTCAGCACCCGAAATTTGCAAACAACTAACAGTTTCGCGTCAGGGCTGCGCCGTCGTTTTACAAGGACGGTATATCACACACCAGGCTCTGCGTGCCCTAGGCGCTACAGAGCGCATTACCATGGTTACGTCCTTCCGTCCTCGTTCGCCACATGCTCGGGATGATACAGAGCTGAGAACAGTGCGGCCAATCTCGGACTTGTCCGAGCTGTATTATCAGTTCGGCGAATATCGACTCGAGATCCTTGAAGAGCGTATCCGTAGCCAGCTGCGGAAGATACGCGAGACGCGCGGTGCTGGCAAGAGATTTGACACGAAAGCGATGAAAAATTTCCTCACTGAAACCGAGGACTTTGTTTCGCGCACAGATGCGGAACTCATCGAGGACGAGAAGGTTCAGGTGGGATATATTGAAGAGATGAAATATGAAAACGTCAAGGTTGAAGACACCAAGGCGCAGGAACATCCTTCGAAGCGTTCGCGGGTTGAATGAAGTTAGAATTAATATGATGTGTTATCGTTTGCATTTGAGAATTGAGGATGGGCTAATCGAACCGCCCCTATGAATGTCAGCAAGGTCATTTGCGTTTCTGATTTGTGCATTCCATCTCAAGTTTTTCTTCTTCTTCTTCTTCTTCTTCTTCTTCTTCTTCTTCTTCTTCTTCTTCTTTGCTTGTACTAGCGAATATCGTTCGGAGAACTCATGTCCTCAGCTTTCATTGCATACTTGATCAATTTACCTGCTTGATAGTAGCACATCATTTATGCCAAAGTTATCTGCATGATTGATCAAGATTGAATGTGACGCACCAAAGACGAACACTGCAATAAAATAGAAATCTTGGGAAAGAAGAAACGAAAACGGAAATATAAACACCAGCTACCTTTCAAAAGACTAATAATTTGAGAAAACTAAAAAAATTGAATGCCAGACTGTACTTTGCATAGCAGTGAACAAATGCAGACAGACGGCGTGCAAACAATGCTATCACAGCCATTTCATGGTGCTGCAGAACCTCTGTTCGATATGAAAGATTGAATGTGTTCGCATGATTGAGAAGAATGTCAAATATGTTTTCGCTTTCCTATTACACTTCGAAAGACAAGGTGTCAGGGTAGACCAGGCGGTGCTTGCATACCTAGCCAGACTGGGTGGGAGCATTTAATTTGCATAGATACGGACACCGAAACATTGAAATAACAAGCCGCTTGTATGCAAGCGAAAACATTAGCGATGCGCAAAGCTAATGATAGGGATGATGATGATGCTTTGGCAGAATGAGATTATCGAGAACATTGTTGGACGTTCTGCTGCATAACGCGCCACCTGGTGGTGATGTCTCCCTAGAGCGGTTGGAGCGGAAATGGCTGCTGTTCGCTAAGCGCGGGTGACATTGCTTCTACAAGTAGCGAGGGTGCTACTGTAGTCCTGTACTCTAAATTGATGCGATTCTTCATTCTGGGCAATCTTTTGTACGCATGGCGACATAAAGAGAAGTGAAAGGGCTATGCTTTGTGATACTTTGTGATAGTAGTGCTGTCTTTTCTTCTTGGAGTCACTTTAATTACTTGTAAGATACTTGTAAATGAAATAATTCTCACAACAGATACCAGTTAGTCAGGATTGGGCCTTAATTGCTTTGTGACCGTCATGAGTGGCTAATTATTTTCGCTACGCTCAGGCGCCAGGGTCCAAGGCGTTCGACCACTTGAACCACTAAAGGCTCATCAGATGAGCTGCACCTTGAACGTCTTTGCCTGACCAGCCTTGTACCACCTTGGACCCTCTCAGTTTGTCCCCCGTTCTTCTCCTCCTCGTCAGCCTGCCTTAGGCATTTAAAAACTAGAATTCGGAGAAGAGCTGTGAATGGAGCCGAGACGACCATCGATAGCGCCTGCCACTCTCGCAACCGCTGATCTCTCCGAGGACCTGGACCATTCCGCTTCTGCAGCAGCTATTCAATCACCTGGATCCTCACATATCCTGAACCAGCGTCCACCAAATCCTCAGCAGCCCACGTTCGCTAGAAACGCATCCGATGCAGATGTAAGCGATCGATCTGAACTTCACACTCGCCCGTCCTCTCAAACGGGCTCGATGCCCTCAGCATCCCGCTTTCCCGATGCCGCGAGGCCCGCCGAGCCCTCCGTTCGATCAACGAGAAGCAGGTCTTTAGTACCGGACGGAGGTACAAAGGATGGCGCCACCGCGGCTCCAAAGCAAGAAAATGCTCTCCCCCGTGCATCAACCGGCTCCCCGAAGGCTACTAAGACGGCTGGAGGGGCCGGCAAAAGCGATGGACAGGAGCAATCACGAAGCGGAAAGGAAATTGTGAAGGGACTAAAGTCACAAGCCAACGAGGAGGTATAGTCTTATACCTTATTCAAATGATGCTCAGTTCTAACAAAGGTTTTCTAGCTTCTTCAAGGTTTTCGAACCAGTTTTGACAGTCTGCGCTCGCTGGTCACCTGCCGTGTCTGCGTGAGATTATTATACGAGCCTTACATGATTAGTTGCGGGCATACTTTCTGTTACAGCGTAAGGCTTCTGCAAGTAGAGTTGACGAGAATGATGCTGAAGAAATACTAGTGTCTCTGCCAGTGGTTCGTCAATAACAAAGCCCGCAAAACATGTCCCGATTGCCGCAGCGAAGTAAAACATCCTCCTGCTCCAGCATTTCTGGTCAGTACAGCCATCAACCCGTAAACCTCATGTAAATTATGCTAACTTCACAATTACTTAGGTTCGCGAAATGACCGAAATATTCATCAGTCGTGCCGAGCTTTTGCCTGCAGGGGAAACAGTCTTAGAACATCATAAATGGAAGAAAGAAGAATCTGAACTCATTGAGCGTGACAGAAATAACAAGGATCCCGAAATAGGCGGTTTATTCAGAGGATGTTTCAATCATCCGGATGTGGAATTGAGAGCCATCAGGGACGATGAAGACGGAGTTGAACGCTGTCCAATGTGTGCTTGGGAGTTGGAAGATGGTCTATGTGGTCAATGTGGGCTTAGATTTGATGATGACGGGCGAGTTATGCGATGGGGAGCACCGAATTTCAGCTTCAGCGATGTGGACTTTGACGATTTCCCAAGTGAGGATTTGGACGATGAAGTCAATATGGAAGACGATTTCGGTATCGATGACGAATCTCAATGGGATGATACTCGTGCCAGCTACTCCGGTTTCGATTTTTATGATGACGAAAGTTATGCCCCCCCGACGACTTTTGCCATCCAACGAGCTATCAACCAAGGAAATATTAGACCACCCCGTCGCGCTGCGTTTCATAGTGCAGCGGGCAGTCGAAGGCGCAGCTACACTTCGAGCCTGGTCTCTGACATGACCATTTCCGAAGATGGGGAGATGGGGACTGTGGAGGAGGAAAGTGAAGAAGAAGAGGATGATGAGCCAACGTCGCTTGACGGCTTCATAGTGGATGACGAGACTGACCAGGTATCGCGAGGTTCGCAGCCTACCTTTCGGCGCGCCTCTCAGCATCCAAGTCAGCGTCGAGCTCAGAGAACTGGACCGCGGGCTCCGCCATCGGATTCAGTGAGTACAGCGTCTCACACTCAAACAGAAGAGGATGACGATGATTATGACGAGGGCGGAGCCGTATCAACGGGGAGGCGCCGAAGACCTGGCCAAAGAGGTCCTTCTCTAGGCCGACTCGGCCGCCGCGGGCCAATTGCTCTCACTATTTCGGATGATGAGGAGCATGATCTTAGCGAAAGTACACAGGCTCTTCTCCGAAGCCAGAGGGGATGGTCGCAGCTCGATCACGATACTGCAGATGATATGAGCGAGACAAATGATGACGACGATGACGATGATACAATGACCACAGTGGGAATGCCGGCAAGCACAATTGGGGCCGACAGGGCTCGGCTTGGAGGTTCTTTGACACCCACTGCTGACTGCCCCCGGCCTAACATTCGTCCTCCATCTCGAGTTAGGAATCGGGTGATTGATGGGTCTCGAGGGATCAGGAGAAGATCTTCTGTACTATCAGTGACTTCCTCGGCCATTGACGAGGATGGCGAGGCTGATGACGACGACTCCGATACTGGCTCAGTAATTAGGGATCGGGATGGAGATGTGGACATGAGCCTCGAGAGTCCGCCTCAGGGTGCCACAATTAACCGTCATGCACGACTGCCGCCTCTTACGGTGAATCGACCTGTCGCTCGACGGGAGCCAGCTGGGCCGGGCCCAATCTCACCTTCACTGGACGGCACCGCAGACGTGGACTCTGACTCAACATCTGATGCTTCAATCCAACCAGCTCGCCGACGTCGACCTCGGCGATTGAGACAGCCTGAGTATAACCCCATGATTAGTGCTATCCTAGCTCGACACCAGATTGATATGCGAGGAAATATTGCCCAGCTAGGAGATTCCACAGCTAACAGTTTGGAGATTCCCCGCACAAGGACACCAGTAGCCCGGCCCCGGACGGCAAACCGCAATCGAGTCAGTAGCCGCTCAGGTACGCCCTCGATTGCTCCGCCTTTCTCGCCCCTTTCAAACGGACCGTTGCCGCCATTTTCTCCACCTCTAGCTGCTGCGCCATTGCGTTCTCGGACCCCTTCAGTCATGACAACCGTTTCTACAAGTCGATCTTCGGAATCACCTAATACTGCAACGAGGGCGAGTACATCACCTGCTGGTAACCCGACATCTTTGGTAGAAGCCGCTCTTTCTCCGCCTCCTCCATCAACGTTGATCCAGACGAACGTGAACCCGGACCCAGCACCTCTGGCACAACCAAGTTCAAGTGGAACTCACGATAGTGGCCCAGCTGTCCCTGGCTCGATTGAGCGGCCGGTCAGTAGGATGTCTTCCATTTCCGGATCTGGTTCATCTAGTAGGCGCATTTCGATTCCAGGAAGAGACGCAATTGCTACATTTCATGGTTATCCGGCCACAGTGCCATTTGTTGCACCCTCGCCGGGGCTGAATTTTGCTGCTCGTTCCTTCCAAGGTGGCAATCCGTGGGCTGGATATGTCCGGACTCGACCCTCGACTAACCGTTTGAGGGAGCAAAGCTCAACGGCGACGCTGAGAGCTCGTAACTCTCGACGCGAGCTGCGATCCCAGCCCTCACAAATAAACATACAGGATATACCGGCACCGCAGCCGGTTATGAGACCGCAGGCGTCACGGTCATCTCTTCGCCCGATGCCTTCCCAACAGCGTTTACGGCCTCAAGGATCGACACAAGCACTACGAATGGGTTCAACTACACCCACACCGCAATCACCGATTCGAGTTGGCGCTACTTTACCTATGCCAGGGATTCGCCACATGATCACTGGGGGTCGTCGCCTCTCAGACGAGGAGCGTCGACGACTAGGTAGTGAAGTAGTCAGACGGAGGGCAGAGGAGCTGGGACGGCAAAATAGCAACCCTTTCGCTGCGAGAACCCGTCTGGCTCGGGGCTCTCAAACCGTAGGGATTGGATCAACCTCTGGCCAGGCCACCGAGCAATTGCACACACATCCGCAATACCATCGACAGACACACGAGGCCTCTGTAGACGACCGGAGTCAGCTTTCACTTGAGTCATCTCGGGCGGGTATAGGGCCTGTCACTCAACGGACAGACTTGAATACCTCGGCCCCGCAGGGAACCCTTACATCTAACACTCCGAGCACTTCAGCTCGCCAATCCAGCCTCCATCGGGGCAGCCGTCGAAATCTGAGAGGCTCTTTTGATGGGTCGACAATGACAGCTCCTAATCCCGGCATGAATGCTGCTCCTGTTTACACTCGAGATCGTGCGAACTTGGGTAATAACCTGGGCCACCATTCCAACATGCTTCGTGGCCTCGGTCCCATGATGGCTGGCGGGGAACCCCAGCGTCTGGGATAAATTATTTCGCCTCGTGGAAAAGTTTACGAAATTCTTTTATGAAGTCTTAAAAACAGCAAGCGAAAAACAGCCACTCTCACGACTGGGCATACATTTTTCCTTTAACAATTGTTTTTAATTTTCACAACTGCTTTAGCCCCAATGACTGCTGCGCTCTCATCATGCTCATGACATTATATTTTGCATCGGCTCGATCATTTGTATTTCACTTGTCATGTTTACTCGCGCACCAAAATCTGCATTTTCTTAGCCAAATTTCTATTGAAACGGCATATGATGATGATGTCTTTCGCATAGCTCTTTGCATCTTCACGGCGTTCATTTGTTTTGATCTTGAAGGTGTCTTATCTCTTTCGGTCTTTGCATCTTGCGTCTTAGGTAGCTCGGGTGAAAAAGGGGACCGGTTCTGACCTTTGTTCTTCTTCATACAGTGCTGGTCCAAGACCTGGGGCTAGAGCTAAATAGCGCTTTTTTTTATGAATATATGCGGAAATGCAGACGATATGAAATGTGAATATGACTATTACGATTATATTTTCTTGCAATTTTCAAATTTTACAAGCTGGTTCCATTGTTTTCAATGTCCAGATCCGAGAGACTGTTCGACGTTTTCAGAGCAATGAATAATATATCCATATTTGTGATATGCACACTAGATACAGTACATGATACAAACAGAAACTAGAGTAATCGATACCTGAGGTAGGTAAGGTAACAGATGAGCAGGAAAGATTAGAAACAAAACGCCTACAATAGAGCCTGACTAATGATGAGGTCGAAATGCTGCTTGATATGCGCCTATTGAATCAGAGAAGGGGGGAAAGGGAAAGAAAAGGAATAAAAACCCAAAGTGCTTTTTTTCAATGGTGCAGGATACCCCTGTTTAGCTGCTCAGCTTTATTCTTCACTATTGGCGACATCTTTGGAAGCTTCCTGCTTCGGGACTTCAAACACCACAGCGCCATTCTTGCCCTTGAGCTTGATCCAGCGGCCAAAGCGATGTTCCGTGCCGACAGCAGCAACGACGCAAGCTCCGTCGCGACCGCGATCGCCGCGCTCGAATACAGCAATGTCGTTGACGACACCGCGTATCGAGGTCTGATGCGGATTCTGGGTTCCGGTCGCATCGCCATTGACCAGTTCAAGTCCGTTGGCATCTCCGCTGCCACCTGCTCCACCGCCCAAGACACCCATTGGTTCCAGACTTTTCTTGTCGTCGCCGATGCGCCAGACGCGGACATAGCCATCTGAGCTACCACTTAGGATGACGTCCGAAAAAGGAATGGTCGCGAGGGCAGTGATCCAGCGAGGCTGGGGTCGTCCAGGCGGGATGGGATCAGGGTTTTGCTCGGCGGAAGCTTCCTCGGGTTTAAGAGGCGGGTTGAGACCGTGGGCGACGTGGACAGTGTAGAGGGGTTTCTTCTTTTGCAGGGACCATAGTGAAATACTACCGTTGTCGCTGCCGGTGACGAACGTTTCTTCGTCGACCATGGCGATGCGGTCCATGCTGCCTTCGCCGTAGCGAGCTGTGGAGACGGGAGCACCGCCGTTAGCGGCTTCCAGTTCCTTTTCTTTTCTCGATTTCTTCTCGAGGCTCCCGCCGCCGCGGAACACGAGCTGCGATTCTTCAACGACCTTCCATAGACGAGCGGTCCGGTCGCGGGCGCCTACGCTGACGCAGCGCTCTTGTGCGAGTGCGTCGACGTCGACAACTTCGTCTTGGTGACCGAAGAGTGTCTCGACGTAGGCTAGCTCGTCGAGACTCCATGTCTTGAGCGTTCGGTCTTTGGAGCCGGAGTATAGCTGGTTGGTGCCGCGGCGGAAAGCGAGTCCGGTGACGGCGTCACGGTGCTGAGTGAAGACTCGGAGGGGCGTCAGGTCGGTTGCGTTCCATACAACGAGGCGTCTGTCCCGTCCGCCAGTGGCAACGAATTTGCCGTCCTGAGATGCAGCTACGGTGAGGATTTGGTCGGTGTGTCCGAGATACGAGGTATCGTCGGCGAAGTTCTTGTCGCCTTTGACGAAGGCGATTTGTTTGGGTCGTCGGCGTGCCGGAGGAGGATTCTTTTGCTTCTTGGTGCCGTTCGTCTGAGCGTTGTTGGTAGAAGAGTTTGATGGAGAAGGAGGAGTGGGCAGTTCCCATTTGATCAATGTCATATCTTTGGATACAGTGTATGCGTAGGGCGCACATGTTGCAATTGATGTCGTAGGAAGGGTATCAGCGCGGAATTGAGTGCATGTGGCATCGGAAAATCCTAGGGAGTCTGCAATGCGTCTGTACATGCGACCTTTTGTTTCGGCCTTGTAACCACGACACCGTTAGTGTGAAATCAGAAGGACGGAAGAGATTGAGCGGTAACGTACAACATCCTCTTTTAATCGCTCTGCAATCATGTCCCTGTCAATCTCTGCTGCGTCGAACCCATAGTCGTCCACTTCCTCCCGTACGTTCTCGAGGTAACGCTCTGCTAGCCTTAACCTTCGTTCTGCTGCGGTTTCGTCCTCATTCTCTGAACCAGAGGTTCCCTCGTCCTCATCCATCTCCTCATCTGCGCCTTCTTCACCCTCCGACTCACTGCCGGATATCGACTCATCGCGGGTCTGTCTGCTCCGGGCACTTCGTTCTGCTCGATCTGTCGTGGCGTTGCGCTTGTTGTTCGACTGCGCTGCGTCGGTCCTCTTCCGCTTGCGCTGAGAAGCGGGAAGCGTGAAAAATGATGACATGGCTGCTTATAGACTCGTACACATAGAGAAGTAAGAAAGTCTCTTGAAATACGAGTGAAGGAGCAGCGGGCGGCAAATGAAAAGGGCGTTCAGCCTTTAGTGTATCATTATCAACTTTTTGGGTCTTTGATTTTTGTGTCGCTTTCTGGTCGTCGATTGGTCCGTGCGCGCGAAATCTTGGCAGAAAGTCTCTATCATATCAATCAGTTGATCAGATAAGATGATAACTTGGTTTCACAACCTCCGTACAACTTACCATTAGATTGTTTCATTCCCTTATATTCTCCGCTTCCTCGTTCATAAAGACAATTCTAAGTTGATTTTAGAAAACAAACTTTTGTTGAAATGTTATCAGAAAGCAATATAGCTCTTCTGATAAGTTGGCCAATCGGGTCGTGCCATTTCTGTGCAACATCTCAGCCTCCCTCAGACGAGGCTGAGCATAGCAGCCACCGGCTGGATAAATGTCTTTAGAGTTTACTGTTATGCTTTTTATCTTAAAAGACGATCTGCTTTTATTTTGTGATCTGAATCAAATTGCATTCCATTGTTCCCCTGATATTTTCTTCGAGGATTGTCTCTGGATTCTCCGAGTTACTCATCCAGTTGACTTTCTGCGGACTTTTGGTGCATGAGACACTCAGTCCATCATGTCCGGCGTCGAGCTCCTCGGTGCTGTTGCGGCCGGCGCTCAATTTGCTGATCTGGGATGGAAAATCGTCATCGGCCTCTCACGGCTTTGTGCCGATCTGAAGCATGCTCTGGCAAATCTCCCGACGATGAACCAAGAGTTGACAATTTTAGTTCAAATTCTCGACAAAATCTCCGACGACCTGAGCCCTTGGATTAATTCTTTAGCTGTTGACCCGAGCGGAACGTCATTGACAAACCACAGCCCACCCGAAGTAGGGCTTGTTCATGAATTATTGAGACGAGCAGAGACTCTTAAATTCTTACTTGAGAAGCTCGAACCCCGTTCCAAAAGCAAACTCAAAAATGCCTGGATTACCTTTGTTTGCGCAAAGAAACAAAAAAGTATAGAGGAAAGATTCCTTCAACTCGAGCGCCTCAAATCATCTCTGACCTTATTGAATACTCAATATACCTTAAACAGCACAAGAAAACTAGAGTGTGTTCTCAACTTTCATAACCGGTATCTCTGCTAACTGTTCGATAGGGCAGAGACTAAAGAGGTAAATGTGGGAATTGCTGCCATGAATGGCTCTGTTCTCCGAAATATTAGATCTAACGAGTCCGGCATTTCGAGGCTGGAAGCAAAAGTCGATTTGATCTTGGCTTCGCAGCAGAAACATTTCGCTCAGTCATCTAATTGCACGAATATAGTTCCTGCATCGTCCGAGCATATGGGTATGAACGAACTTCAAACGGTGAATCGTCTCTCAAGCAACCTGCAGAGTCGTTTACTAATCTTTTCTCTGTAAGACACGCATGTTATTCCTTGCAGCTGGCTCGAAACCGGCCGTCGCCCGCGACTTATTAGACTGCTTAGAAGTTCGTGATCTGGCTCTTGTGCATTCAAACAATGAGGTACTCTCTGCCTTAAGGATGTCGGGCAACAAATGCGCCCAATGCCTTAAAACGAGTGTAGGAGTCTGTACTCATGATGCCAGTTGTCAGGGCTATCAAGCAGTTTCTCAAAAAAATAGATCTTCTAAGCGAAAAGGTGTTTGGAAAATTTCTGCAAGACTTCCATATATTTTGTCGAGAGTCATATCAATCACATTTGAAGCAACTTCCGGAGCTGGTGGGTTATCAATCTCTTCGGAGCTTCGCCTGCCAAGGATCGTCGACAGATCGAACTCGCCTGCATTTAATTTGACAGAGAGAGCAATACGGGACATAGAATATCAGCTTAAAGGGATCTGTGACGTCCTTGTTTACTCAACGGATGACTTTGATACACCCGCTGAGCTGGAGTCTACTGGCCCTAGGTATACTGTCTTGTGGCCGGGCGAGGAGACTTACGAGACGGCGCCGTTCGAGTCAGCCATCAGAAAAATAGAAGAATGTCTTTTAAAATTGGTGCACGATCTCACCGAAGAGTTCTTCTGTGGCAGTGCGTCTGCACAAGATCAGGATAGCAACGGTGTTACTTTGCTCCATGTTAGTATATTCTAGTTGATATCCTTGATATCAGCACAGTTGAACTTAAGACCTGAAAGGAAATTGCTCGCATGGCTGGCCTCTTAGGCGCCTTGAGCGATCGATTTGAATCAGCTCTCAACCTTGCTGTGAGGCTTCTCGTCAATAATGGTGTGGATGCAAGCGCTGTCTGGCTATGGTATGTAAATTTCGAAAAAATGACTGCACTGTTCTCACTCTATGATAGGCGAATGGATGGGAAAATATATTATTTTAATGCTTTAGCTCAGCTCCTTGATTATATGTCGGTGCTGATAAAATTCCATCCCGAATCCTACGATATTGGCAAACGTAGGATGCAGAAAATCCTTCTTGATAGCGGCTGTGAATTGAATGATACTGCAATCCATGTTTCCGGCTCAATCTTTCCCCTGCTAAGCAAGGATGCAGATATCGCTTTCGGTGAGCAAGCTAATTTACCCTGGGAACGTTAATAGAGCTCAATTAAATCTTCCTCACAGATTGCGGGTACGATGAGCTTTCTCTGTCAATTATTCGTCGCTCGGACTCAGACATGCGTCGCATATTGCGGAGATCTGCCTGCGTAAATGGACGACCCAACGTCAATTATCCGCCCATAGCATTTGCTCTAGGATGGCACGTAGGCACGGTGGCTCTCCTAGATGCCGGCGCAGATCCACTTCCAATCATCCCACAAGTGATTAAGCGTAAGGATGATGACTCGCTTCAACTCATTTTCACTTACAATTTCCTTGATCGGTTTGAAGGATCCCGGGAAGCTCTCTTATTTTCAATTTTATGGTTTGCACTTGAGTACAGGGCTACAGACAAAGCCGTTGATTTGATTGCCGATAAGATTCTAAGTGGCGCCCAAATTTGTCAAAAGGTTTCCAGGTAAGCCGCAGATACAGGAGGAAGTAATGCGTTTTCCCGCTCACAAACGTCAGATCGCCTGTAAACCTCCCCCTTCTTCCCAAAGATCATCGATTACAATATTATTACAATTCGGCTTGTCAGAAGGGCAATACTGTATATCACGACCGGTCCGTGAATAAGATTGCTGCCGAAAAGCTATTTAATGTGGGCCTCAACGTTATTGACGGCGTCAACGAAGTGGGAGACACCCCGCTTTCTATGTGGTGTAGGATGGCTTTTATTATTGACCAAATCCC
The DNA here is from genome assembly GCF_001619985.1 of Xylona heveae TC161. Taxonomy (NCBI): domain Eukaryota; kingdom Fungi; phylum Ascomycota; class Xylonomycetes; order Xylonales; family Xylonaceae; genus Xylona; species Xylona heveae. Next base: position 2,107,567 of record NW_017264195.1, on the reverse strand, counting down.
TCCCAGGGAAGAAGAACTTATGCTGTTCTACATAAATAAGGGAGCCTCTCTAGTGTTCGAAAGCAAGATTGCACCCAGATCGCTGCTGCATGCAATGGCTGTTTCATTAGTTCTTCGGAACTTCAAGCTCGGATCGGACTTTGTGCGCATTGCAGAAGAGATAGCAAAGCATTATCCCCAAGGCCACTGCGCAATATTGACAGACGGGTGCGTCTGCTATTGCTCGACTGGCGGTTGCATTCCGACAACGCTATTGCTCAAGTCCTTTTGCATTGAAGTTTGGCAACAGGATTTCGAGTCTAGTCACAACGAAAACGTAACTGCAATTTTGGATTGGACGAGACTCTTTGGATTAACCCAATCTCAGAAAGAGGTATGCTTTGAGGAGTACAGCAGGCTGGATGTGTTCGAGCGCCTGGGAATGGCGCACACCTGCTGCACATACAGGCACCCGGGGCTTAAGGAGAAGGGTTTATCATGTGATGAGCAGGTCGAACTTCGAGAAGAGGATAACCCGCTGAATGAGGTATTAACGATCTACATGCAAACATATAGGCGCGCTCGAAATGATTACCATGGAACGTCCGAGGCCTTTTGGGAGGCTTGGACTGAGGTGGTAAATGAATATCTACCGCCTATCAAAACACGACACGGACGAAAATTCAATATATACTCCCGTGCAATAGACGAGCTAGAATCATCTATTCCCGTCTCAGGGGTTTCTGAGGCTTCAAACCAACAAGGAACATTTATAGAAGACGCGGAGAAAGTCTACGACAGACTCAAATCCATTCTGCATCTCGATGATGAGGCGGGAGCTATGTATAACATGGGTCAAGCTGTTGATCACGTTTTATGACCTCGCTTTGTCTTCTCGAACGTTAGTTGCAAGCATTTATTCAACTCAGTATGCAGTACTCTGCATGTCGAACAACTAGAACCGGGCTATGCGAGCCTTGACAATTGAAATCTCCGAGGCTGTGCTCTCTTTCCCATTACTGTTGTTGATTATTGTAAATTAATAGTTATAATCCACAATTGAATGCTAGACCTTCTTAAAATCAGTTTCATTCGTAAAGTGTTTAGGCCCGAAATGCTCTGGCATTGCTTCCGTTGTGGTCGAACGTCATCAGAGCAGCCTGAGCCTGAGTGTATTATGTAAGCGACTATGAAGCTCCGACCAGGCAGCCTATAGCTCCACGCGTAGGCCGACAGTTAATTCCGCTGTCGTCCTCAGTTCAATATCAGAAGAATCGCATTACACTTCTAACTGTTGCATCAATCAATATGTGTGTATTCTCTTCAAATAAAACTATTGAGCGTCAATCTGACTTGTCACTTCAGGGAAGTTTTACTCGGAATCACTGGAAAGGACTTTACCATCCTTGCGGCCTCCAAGGCCGCCATGCGCGGAGCAACAATCCTCAAGTCTTCCGACGACAAGACCCGCCAACTTAACCAGCATACACTGATGGCTTATTCTGGAGAAGCCGGGGATACAGGTACGTGGGACGAGTCGTTCAGTCTCGACATGAGGATGTGGACAAGGAACTCAAAAAGCTCTGTCCTCTCCGATCGAGCCTTCTACTATTTGGATGCCCGTGGGCATGCTCAGTTGGGATGATTTTTGGTATTCTTTGTTCATCACCACGGGCTTCCATCTCAATCTGCTTCGTTTTCGGAAACACGAGCCTTTCACGTCCAGTGCTATTACCCGTCCTCACGGGTCCCCGGATACGAATTTGAGAACCTCGCAGCATAGTTTGATTGAATGACTAATAACGGCTTTTCCGTAGTGCAATTTGCGGAGTACATCCAAGCCAATGTTCAGCTATATACCATGCGGAACGAGGTCGAACTGAGTCCTTCGGCCATATCGAGCTTTGTCCGGGGTGAACTGGCAAAGAGCTTACGCTCTCGGAGTCCTTACACTGTTAATCTGCTTCTCGGCGGTATCGATCCTATCACGCAGAAGCCACATCTGTATTGGCTTGACTATCTGGCGTCTTGCGCATCAGTACCATATGCGGCGCATGGTTATGCACAGTATGTTGAGCCCTACCCGCTTCGTTCCTTTCCAACTATGTATTGTCTGCCGCATTCTGGGAGCAAAGTCGAATGATCGCTTCTCTCTTGGCCACTGTCCCAGAATCCAGCACCGCACTACGGAAATAAATCTCAGTCCATCCTGCTAAATGGTGTTTTGCCAATAGGTACTACTGCCTCTCCATTCTCGACAAGCACCACCACCCCGATATCAATTACGAGCAGGGTATGAAGATACTGCGAATGTGTACCGATGAGTTGAAGAGACGGTTACCGATAGACTTCAAGGGGGTAAGTACCAGCGTTTACTGATGAAAGCCTCTGAATGTTCCGCTCCACATCATATGTTGCGCCGAATATCATCATAGCTGACTCTCATTCTTTGTTAGGTTACTGTCAAGGTCGTTACCAAGGACGGCATTAATGAAGTCGAGTATGATGACAGCAAGCAGGTCATCAGCGCATAGAGTTCATTGAAAATGGACATTACACTGTCTTTTGGTTCCTAAATTTTTTCCTTTTCACGTGCGTTTTCCTAGGTCCGGCATGGTTTCGGTGCTACTTTTCTATTCTCAATGATCTGAGCGAAATGAAAACACCTTTAAACATATCAGTCATCTGCCACTGCAGCCACTCAGAAGAGAGTTGGCGATCACAAAGCGGACTTGTATGATATAGCCTTATGATACAATAATATGATAGACATTGGAATGTCATCATCCCCAATTTGATCCTCGAAGCTGCAGTGAATGTTGAAATGAATCGAAACTTTGCTCGTCATCTACGAAGTAGTCGAATGAGATGGTGAGATGGCTTGAAGGACTCTATTATGATATACTTCATTCCTAATAATCTATTGAGTTGCCATACTTTTTTCTGTCCCAAAGAGATAGACGTACAAAGTTTTGGCAAGGGAAAAAGCAGGACGCCGCCATGCCACAACTATATAGTACAAAACTCCAGCAGTCTTCCCCAGATAAATGAGGGGAAACAAAAATGTTGATAAACATGATGACACTGATCCAGCTGTAGAAACAGCGCATGCGCACTCAATTGCTTCCGAGCGGATGCCAAGAACGATGCACGAAAGAAGAGGATCCTAACGCCGTATCCCGCAAAGCATATGAAATGAAACAACGAAATCAAGGGAATACAAAAGCTTTTTGGTCCAAAACAAATACCAGATCACCGTATGAGCCATCACACGACAGCTAAGCCGCTATGATTCCATCCATGACCTCAGCCATATCGCCTGCGTCAGAACCGGCATCTGCTTCTTCAGCTTCAATTGCAGCAACAGCGTCTCCACCACCAATGGCAGCAGTCACGCCAGCTCCTCCATCAGCAAACGCGACGTCGTCCATCTCGCGAAGCGTGTACTCGACAAGGTAGCTCTCGTCTGCGAGTTCTTCCATACGGCGATAATGCCGTTCAGTATACGCCTTCATAGCGTCGAACAATTCTTTCAAGCTAGCGGCTCCTTTCCCTCTAGCCGCCGAGCCCTTGACGGGTTTCAAGCTGGCCAGTCGTTCCGCAGGGTAGGACTTGACGACGGTATAGAAGATGCGCTGGGCGATAGGCGCAGTGCGAGCGTTTGTATTCCAGTCACGCAGACGGAGAAGTAACAAATAGAGCTGCTCATCCGAGAGCGAGCCGATAACAGTGTCAACGGCGAGGACGCCAGAAAGGGACCCAGCTTCGGGAGGAGAGGTTTTGACGACAGAGGTGAACAGGCTGAGGAGCCGAGCTGGGTGGTTGAGCTGCAGAGCGAGAGTGATGGCTCGGCGGTACGAGCCGGCATGGATGTAGTTCATGAGTTTCTGCTCTTGCTCGATCCGCTGCGAGGATGCGGTGACGGCAGCGGCTTGAGTGGTGGATGTAGTGTCGGCCCAGAAGGTCACGGTGCTGTCGCCGCCGCCGGAGACGATGGTGTTGGATGAGGGGTGCACGGTGAGTGCCCAGACCTGATGAACAGAGGGTTGGTTAATTGTGTTCTGTAGGAGAGAATGCGGAAGAAAGAAGTTTCGGAGGTGTGGGGAATGTAAAGGGTTTACGTACTCTGTCTTCATGGTTGTCAAGAGTGCAGTCGCATTCGCCGCTGCTTGCGTCCCAGACTTTGACGAGCCCGTCACCGCCTGCACTGGCAATTTCGACGTCACGCTTGTCGCGGCCTTCGCCCTTGGGCATATTGAGCCAAGCAACCTTCAAGACGCTGTTTGTGTGGCCTTCGAATGTGCGGAGACAGCTGTAGTCGGTCAAACTCCAGATCTTGACGGTCTTGTCTCCACTGCCGGTGAGAACAAGGCCCCGGTTTCCGCTGGCAGCGCCGCCATCGCCGGTAATGGTAGGCGTGTCCTTGGGCGCGAATTTGACAGACCAGACACCTCGGCGGTGACCGCGGAGGATTCCTTGCGTTTCGCCCTCCTCGGCGGACCAAATCTTGACGGTGCGGTCCTGGGAGGCGGATGCGAATAATGCTGAGGTGTGGTTGATGTCGATGGCGTTAATGTCCTTTTCGTGCGCCTTGCGAGTGTACGCGGCGCGGGGTGACTTTTTGGTAGAAGAAGAGAGCAAGGATTTAATGTCCCATCTCTTGATGGTCTTGTCTTGCGAACCAGTTACAAGAAAGGCGGGTGGATGCTCAAGAGGTTTCTCATAGGCTGGAGTACCAACAGGAGGAACGGTCCGTGGGAGAGCAATCGCGCCAAGAGACTCTGCGTGACCGGTGAATGTTGCGAAACAGGTATACGAGTTGTTTTCGGGATCGACTCGCCAAAGTCGAGCAGTGTTGTCTTTGGCACCGGTTGCGATCCAGTGGCCTGACCAGTCTGTATCCAAGCAGATGATAATGTCCTCGTGGCCCTTGAGCATGGCCACGTCGGCGCCGAAGTACTGCGGTGCCGTGGAGTTCTGTGACTGACCGTCGCCCGCCGTCGGAGTCTTGCCCAAAGAAACAATACGGATGTCTTCCGTGTTTGTCGCCAGCGCCAGGTATGATTTGTCTCGGGTGACATAGGCAAGATCAATGATCTCATCGTATGTTCCGGAAATTTGACGAATAATTGGAAGAGGAGCAATGGTCTGGCCCTCGGAGAAATCGGACAAAGGTGATATGGAGTGTAAGGTCAAGGTCTGATCAACATTGACAGACACCAGGAAATCGAGGTTAGACTGGAAGACAATATCGACAATGCCCTCGCCTTCAGCTCCGACCCCTTGTTCTCTCGTAGCTTCTCTTCCATCATTTGTTTCCCACAAACGTACGCATCCGTTTTCGCCACCAGTGTAAAGAAGGGAGCCCTGAGCAATAAAACCAACGGCTTCCACCGTCTCCAGCACAGGGATAACTTTCCGTAGCTTCCAGGTCGCGGCGTCCCAAAGAATAATGGTCTTGTCACGGCTGCCTGAAACAAGCGCATTTTCCTCTGAGGAGAAGTCCAACCCTCGCACAACGGAAACGTGAGAATCCAAGATGGCCACACAGTTTCGCCTGTGAAGATCCCATACGCGAACTTTTCCATCGTCATCTCCCGACGCCAATCTGAACGTCTGCACAAGTCCTCCCTCGGATTCCTCCAAACCTTCCATTTCTTCATCATCCTGCGCTTTGTTCTTCTTGCCCTTTCTCCTATTCCTTGCTGAAATTCCTACGTGCGAAGCTGGAGCTGCAGCCTCGAAGAAACGCAGTGACGAGATGATACCACTGTGACCGCGGAAAACATGGGTCGTGAAGCCACCACGGATATCCCACACTTTTACCACCCCGTCAGATCCTCCTGTTGCAAAAAGCGTACCGGTACGATCTACGGCGGAGCTGATGACAGGGGCGGTGTGTGGCTTCAGCGTTCGTAACAGCTCTGTGTCAAATCCATCATCCGAATCCAAGCGAGTAAGCGCATATATGCGCATGGACAGTGATCGCGAGCATGTTATCAAATGAGATGCCGAAGGTGTTACTGTGCCTCAAGTCAGCATGGCTTCTTTGGGTGACATTGACAATTTTCCCTTACTGGCAAGAGTAGTGAGCACCTCTCCATCCTATGTGAGAGATTAGTTAGCCTTGTATACTATGGAGCTCCCGTATCGCGGTTTGGTCGCATAGGATCACATACACCCTCTATTCGAGCCAATTGCTCGCCAGTTCGAAGATCAGTGAGCAGTGCATCCTCGCCCAGACATGTGGCTAGGACTCTGCCGTCTGAGCTAAGGGCAACGGTACCACCAGTGTAGATAGGTTGAATAACATTCTCGACCTCAAAGGTCGTCTTAGTTGCCGTTCTCAGAGCCATGCTGGGATCCAGCCAGCGAAGTCTGAGGGCGAAACAAAAATTTGGGCGCGAAGGATGATATAATTGTTGCTCGTCGGGACTGTCATTATTTTGTCGGCGAAAAGACGGAAAACTTATCGGCACGGAATTTTATTTAGCCGAGGCACATTTGTTATCGGTTCGGATAATTGATTTACCGAGTATCAGTTAGTCCTCCCCCGGATTCTAATAGTGTTATGCTTCTCATCCTCAACTTATACAAACATACATCTCTCAATGTTTTCGACTCCCAGTGAAAGTTCGTGATGGTCGTTTGGTCGTAAGGACCTAAGCCTCTTTGACCATGGGTAGGCAGGCTTACATTACCCGCTTAGCTCTGGTAAGTCCAGTATTTTGTTTTCAAGCTTCATCCTCTTTCTGCATACAAATCCGTCATTGCCATCCCTCGCCCGATCGAACCTTTCTGCAAATATGGATCATAGCCTCGCCTTCAGAGGTATTTTCGCAAAAAAGCCCTTAAATATATCCTTTACTCCATCTCTTTTTGATATTCCACCCCGCGCTGTTTGTCTCTTCGGGTCCGAGGTTTTCAAACTCTCGACTCCTTTGATCCATCACCTGAAGCGCTTTGCTCGGCCCCGTCCAGCGGTAGCCTCGAGCCACTCTGAAGAGGCCAATAAGATGCTCATGTCTCCCGGAGCGGGGCTTGCTATTGCGGAGGTCTCCCATGCTGCCAGCTCGCGCAATGGTTACGAACCTTCTTTGGGTAAAAACAATAGTTCAAGTCTTCCGCAGAAAGCTTTAGATGCCGGGCAGACTAGAGACACTCTCAATGGTCACTTTCAAGCTCAATCCGGCGTTTATAAAGACTCCTGGGAGGTTATCGATCTCGCTGATGATGATTTCGAAGCCTTTGAGCCTCAAGAATGGCCTGAACTTTTCCCGACTTTTGCAGCGAGCGAGTTTTTGGGGTTTGAGATGCTCGATGAATTAAACTAACTGGAAATTTCAGGGTCGCTCAGCATACGAAGCGCCCGAGGAATCGGAACCCGCAGGATCTGTTCCTCATGCTGGGCAAAATTCATCAATAAGACCTACAAATGAGATTGATGCAGGAAATGAGGGGAGCGACTATGTACAACTCTATGACCATAGAGGGCACCCGACCAATCCGGCATCGAAAGCATCGGCTCGCACCTTGATCAAAGCTCAGAACGATGTGTTGGCTACGGTTGGAGTTTGCGTTGGCGTCCAGGGGGATGGAAAGCTGACAAGTCCGTCGACGAAGCTGGAAGATTTGTCTGGAAGTGAAAGAGCAAAGGTTAAGCTCGTGATGGAGGAGAATGAGGTGGGGCTATGGATACGATCCGTCAGTAGTTTTCTCGAATCGACTGGGATGTGGCCTATCATGGCATTGAAGAATCGAATCCAGGTAAAGAAGCCCTTGTAATAAATTCTCTGGTCAGAAGATTGCTCATTGTTCACTAGGTCCTACGTCCATATTCGCAAGTCTCTTTCGTCGAGTTGTTAAAGGCTCAGTGGCGTCAGACCAGGGCCTTGTCCTTTCTATTTCCCGGCTTTGTTGCTCAGAGTGCTTCTGTAGTTTTCGGGGTTGCATCCGACATCCTCTTCATCGGGTCTGCCAACTTGTTTCCTCTATTGCTAGCAAAACATGGAATTTCTCGCAGACATCCGCGTGCATCAAGATATAGCATCCTTTTTGTGAGAACACTGTATGCAAACTGTTCATCCACCTTTGTTACTTGTAAGATATGCTGAGCTGATTGTATCACAGTGCCGAAATAATGCCATATCTCATCATTTATCCTTTCGAAATATTCGTGGCATTGCAAATTCTACATCTCATCCCTCCGTGGCCCCTTCTACCTCCTCTCCGATCTTTTATTCCTTTCTCGTCCGCCTCGCCTATCCAATTGCCGCAGCTTCCAAGTCGAATCAATCCAAAGTCAATAGTGCGGATGATAGTTTCATCGGTGACCTCGCCGTTTGTTATGGTTTGGCTGTACAATTCAACATTTGATGCTCTTTCGGCATTTCTCTCCGAAATGATACTGCCTCGACTAATTGCTCGGTCTGATCCTGATGAGTACTCCATAAAAGGTTCGTTAGAGAGCGGCATACGTGTGGACGGCATCTCAGGACTTTCCCCATCTGTACAAACGGGTGACGCGGACCCCGGAATTTTTCGCACCGCTTTGAACAACGTGGTGGATTCTGTTCGAGGAGCATTTGATCCAGAGCACTCACAACGGAGTCAAAGAAGAGCTTTCGAACAGTCGCGCGACGGCATCATTTTCAGCGATCTTCATAGACTACCCAACAGTAGGAGTGAAGCAGAGCTAAATTCTCAACTACAAGAAGTCCATGGCAACACTCAAGCTGCAGACCAGATTTCAGGAGATATTTCTGCTCGAGGGAGTCGCGAAACCGCTGAAGACGATGAGGAGGAGGATGAAGAGGGAGGGGTTGGCCTCAACAGAGCAGATTACGTTTCAACCAACGAAGGACAAGCGCCCCGTACGAGATCTTCTTCTGTTTCTTCCAGCTCCGTCCACTCTCGCCCAACAAATGCTGTTCGCGTTTCCTCCACGCGCCACGGGAATTCGGAGACCGTTACCATGGAAGTCGAAATTGACACTGCCGGCATAATCAACCAGGGCGGCGGCATGCGGGCAGCCGACGCTTTGCAACCGCAGCCCGTTCAGCAGATACTTGAGGGTGGTATCACTGCATCCCCTGTCTCTGCTTCTTTGAACCCCTTACCAACGCCACTTGGCCCGCCGGGTTTCGATAATCAGACGCCGATCGGAGATCAATTTTCTCCTCCTGATGGAGCCCAAAATTCTTCCCGTCGACGCCGACATCGATCCCGCCGCGCTGCCGAGGCAGCTTCTAACCAGCGCAAGCGCAAACGCCAGCACATAACGATCCTCTCCAACAGTCCTGCGCTGACCATGGCCAACCTTATTGCTAGCATTGCAGCTGGGTGCATACTTTCGCCTTTTCAAGCAACTGTCAATCGATCAATTGCTCGATCCTTCCTCGCTGCCGCGAGCACTCCTGAGCAGCGCGCCAATGCAGCTTTCTTTCTGCCTCAGATATACACCACGACTACGTGGCCCTTTGGTCTCGGTGCTGCCATCGGATCTACCCTAGGTCTTGGTCATGGCCGCAGCTTGTGGAAAAGCAAAAGCTCTGGCGACACAGGCCCAAGTCCAACAAGCCTCTTTGGAGGGTCTGGCCCGAGCCTGCTGGCATATTCCTCAAAATTGCTTCTATGCTGTGGCTTGGAAGCTGCTGTCGGGTTTACCTGCTGGCAGATTTCGTATTTGGTTTCTGTGGCCGTAGGAATGGCGAGATTTGGCTGGGAAGGAGGCTTCACACCATGATATGTCTTGGATTGCTCTAGCTTTTGTCACGCTCCGAGTTTATATCCTTTTTATTGGAATGCCGCCCGCACAATTTTTTTTAATCACCCTTTCACCCATGGATCTTTTGAACCTGGCAAAGGTGTCATCATCACTTCCACATTTTTTTGAAGTTCTCGACATATCATCCCTTCATGTCCCTTCCTTTTTCTTTATTGGTATTTTGAGCCATCTATCTCTCACCATCATCATCGTCTGCTTCCATCGCTACAACGTCGATTGCAAAGGGAATTTGGTTCATCGGGGTAAATTTATCGGGCTACAAAGGGCGTTCTCTCTTTTCTCTCTTACTCAATATGCATCATAAAGCGGAATTCAACTCTAGGGTTAATATCATCTTTAAGAGCGCGAGACGGAATCTACTTTATGGGAGCAAGCGGAACCAATGGAGTAATATCACCACTTTGAGCATCAAATCCATAGCTATTTTCTCCAGAGTTTATAATTAAATCGTTCTAAGATAATCCCATTTGAGAATGATGTATCTGTTTACCATGTGACTAGCGACTATCAGAATCTAAGATCAAAATCATTTTGGAAGAAAAAGGCCCAAGGTGATCCCAAGTCCAACAAAGGGAACTTGGCTCCCGGGATAAGTATATTTTATGCTACCAATTCATATATCAAAAGAATATAACCTCCCCTTCGAAACTCCAGCTCAAAATAAGCTTTGCAAAAAAAAAAAGGTCTTTTCTACAATACCCCTACTCCACCCTGCAAAAGAAGCAAAAATATCTGCAATGCAACGCCACCATCATTCACCGCTTCGACGGGGGAGCAGTCTTCCTCTTTTCCCAAACCTGTAGCACACTCTCCTTTGTGAAGAGCGTCTCGGCACTAACTCTATCGACAAAGAGATCCTGGACCTCGACCCATTCGTCGCGGCTCTTGTCTCTGAGCTGGACGCGCCACACTTTGGCGTCGGCTTCGACTTCGACGCTGTCGTCTCTGCGACGGATCGCTTCGTGCGTGACGTTTGCGACGAGATCGTACCAGATGGGTTCGGCAGGCGGGTGGAGGGCCGGGTTGGGCTCGACGTAGGGCGACATGTCGAGCGATCTGGGCGAGAAAGTGACGATAGTGGGGTTACGCTCTGAGACGAACTTGTTTTTGGAGAAGCGCTTGATGTGGAACAGCAGGTGTTGGGGGAGAGGGTGCAGAAGGCGGTAGCGCTTGCGCATGTTGAGGTGCTCTTGGGAGCGGATGCCGTCGTATTTGGTCAGAAGAGAGGTCAGGGGGACCTGGACGTTGAGACGGGGATTGTTAGAAATACTGTATGTTGCAGAGAAACGAAAGAAAGAAGGGTAAAGAGGACAGAGAAAGAAGGGGGAAAGCAATGAGGAAAAAGACTGGAAATGCGTACCTGAGGAATAATATTCTTCTCGACTTCGTCTTGGAAGAGTGGCGCGGCAGGTAGATCGAGCGTGAGCATCAGAAAGCGGCTGATGTCGGAATGGACAGTGGCATCTTCGAAACGGAGACGGTCGCCGGCATCGCCGCGGGCGGTGATCTGCTGGCTCTCCACTTTGAGTTTGCCTTGAAAGACCTTTTGTACGATACTCGTGCCTGGTTTCGTTTTGCTACCGCCAAGCGCGAGGTGGAGGTTGTTTAGGAACCAGCTGATAAAGTCTACGGGATCGGCTTGTTCGGTGAGTGTGAAACGTTTGTTGGAGCGGAGGGAGATTTCCTGCAACAGCTCGTGAGGGGAAACGTGCGATTTGAAAGCGCGAGGGTTCCATATTTTTCGGATCAGGGTGGAAAAGCGCTGGACTAGCTGTGGGCGGCTTGTGAAATCTTCGAGCATGAAATAATTGCGCAGCGGAGAGACGTGGGCTAGAGAATGCACAATGACGTTGAAATAGTCGTTGGCTTTAATGTTGTTGAGACCGACGAAACCTGGAGCATATATGTTAGCCATGATATTCAAGAATGCGGGAGTATCATACGGAGGAGAGAGGCGTGGTATGGACTAACCAGGAGTATATTTTCTACCACTCAAATCCCACGCCGATTTTTGCTCCTTGTCCAACTTCATCACTTCCTCCCGCGATAGCCTTGGGTCGACAACAAATTTGATGTCGTCCAGGGACTTATTCTTCACCTCGTAGCCTTCCGGCAGAACGTATACCTTCTTCGTCTCCATATTTACGTACACATGGTGCCCGACGTCCAGCGCGTGGAAGTACGCGTGTGATTTGGGTCCACGGCCCTGGAAATATTTGCCGCAGACTAGACAAGCGTAAACATTGATGTTGGACAGACTGATGGAGCAGAGCTTTTCAAAATCAAAGTCAAGCACGGCGCGATTGATCGTGTCAAGATATAGGTCATTGTAGCCTTCTGTTGGCGCGATTTGCCGTGTCGGTGCCGTAAGCGCAGATTGATCCTCGTCGATGCCATGCAGAGCGTCGCCCTCGTCTTCCTCGTCATCTGTGCCCACTGCCTCCTCAAGCTCCTCCCCTTCAACATCTGCCGCTGCAAGAATATCCTCTCCGCGACGCTCGTCTTGTTCGCGGTTGAAAACGTGGCCGTGGCTGTGACGATGGCTTTGCGCAGAGACATTGCCGTTTGCTTTTGCGTCGGTGCTGCCATTTATGGATGCTGAAGGCGGGGCTGCTGAAATAGGTGCTGCTCTTTCGGATTCATCTATCTCATCTTCGACTCGGGCCTTTTTGGATGCCGGAGACGCCACCGCCGCGTCCACGTTCTCCAGGGACTCTTCCGCCTGTCGCTTGGCCATAGCTTTCTCTATATTGTGATTGTATGTAACAGGCCAATATTAATCGACAGGCGCTTTCGTTCTGTCCAATTCTGTAATAAAGTATCTGGAGGGCTCCGAGGACTGTATAGTATCGAAGACCTGTTCTTGTCGCGGTCAGGTCAATAGAGATCGAAAGTTTATCAATTGTGGAAGCTCTTGCTCTGTTTGGATTTCGGGTGAAATCATCGCCAAAAGTCCGACACCGACATGGCACTGAATGTTACCCGGCCCATGATATCTTTCGACAATTATCCAATTTGACTGGTGATTTTTGGCAATAATGGCTGCCACAACGAAAGAAAAGGTATGAGTGGGTATCATTGCGTGTATTTATGTCTTATATAACTCTCTGACAAATGATCATGGCAGCCGAGCGCGCTGCGCTCAATCATCGCAGGCTCTACAGCCGGCGCTGTTGAAATTGGTATGGGACTCACCCCGCGATACGAATGTCGCATGACGCAACTAAACAATTACTGATTTGCGGTGCAATGCAGCTATCACATATCCTGCCGAGTGTATGACCCCTTCTTCGAACCTTTTTACACCTTCAGTCCAACTAAAGCGGGATATGCAGTCCTGAAGACGCGAAGTCAATTAAATCGACGGCTCGCCGATGGCAAGAAACTCCCCATCCCACCATTCGGGCCAGCTTGGTATGCGGGATGTACGACATTGATTATTGGCAACTCTCTCAAGGCAGGAATTCGTATGTGGTTTCAATTAAGGCTATTAGCTTAGAACTGCCTCCTTATTAACTCTGCTACTACAGGCTTTGTCGCCTTTGATACATACAAGTCCATGCTGCAGGATGCGGACGGCAAGATTTCAGGCCCTCGCACAGTCATTGCCGGTTTCGGTGCAGGTGTTACCGAGTCTCTTCTTGCCGTCACTCCTTTTGAAAGCATTAAAACTACCCTGTAAGCCTCGGACAGAAGAAAGGGTTCTTTAAATGGGCCAGCGGAGTTAATTATCCCACGCGCAAATCTACAGGATCGATGATCGGAAATCAGGCACGCCGCGCATGCGTGGCTTCTTGCACGGATCAAAGATAATAGCACAGGAGCGAGGTATCCGCGGCTTCTTCCAGGGCTTTGTCCCTACCACAGCGCGCCAGGCCGCCAATTCGGCCACTCGATTCAGCGCATATACTACCCTGAAGCAGCTTGCACAAGGCTACGTTGCGCCGGGAGAGAAGCTCGGAACCGTTAGCACGTTCGCTATTGGCGGTATCGCAGGACTGATCACTGTGTATGTTTTGACATTCTCTAATTAATATCCCAGGCATACCGGGGGGACTTTTAGGACTAGTCGTGCTAATATAATTTTGGCAGCTATGTGACGCAACCCCTGGATACTATCAAAACAAGGTACGCACTTATATTTTCCCCAGCCAATTTTAGGAGGAAAACTTCAAACTATGGAAAGACGGAAGCTGACTCGAATCCAGGATGCAATCTATCGAGGCTCGCCACCTCTACAAGAACAGCTTCGTCTGCGCAAGTCGAATCGTCAAGGATGAAGGCTTTTTCACCTTGTGGTCTGGCGCCGTACCGCGTCTTGCCCGACTTATATTGAGCGGTGGTATCGTCTTTACAATGTACGTTGATGACCTATCGCAGACTTATCTTTTTCTTTCCCCCTTGTCCTTTTAAGACTGCTCTCCGAGTAATCTGCGAATATGCACCGTCTGTGGGATCATTACTAACCATTCCGTTGTCGAATTTAGGTACGAGAAGACAATGGACCTATTGGATACATTCGATCCTGAGCGCAAATACCTTTGAATCAATTTCCGTCGCATCACTACAAGCGGCAATTGCAATGCATAGAATATTTCCGACTTTCTGGGCACACTTGAGTACAGTACAGTACAGTACAATAAAACTATTTTAGACATTCGTGCCATTTTTTAAACCTTCTTATTTTTCCTTTACCTAAGACACATATCAAATTGTCCTCAATGAACTGTGATTTTTGTATGTACGACGTGTATACAACACACCGGTATCCATTTAAGAGTCTTTGATAGAATGGAGACACCCAGACCGGAATGTTCTTGTATATCTCCTAGTAACTTTTATACACCTTTGATCTATTATAATATTGACATCGACATCGACATCCAATGACAGGCTCCAATGACGGGCTTCAATACCAAAGTTCAAACCACTTATTTTTCGCTCATGGCGCGAACAACAACGACATCTAATCCCGTCGATAATCTCGATCCCTATCTCTCCTCCTCGAAGAAGATGATGTGGAATCATACCGTCTGTCCTCTCGATCTCTTTCACGTCGGCGGTCTCGGTCCTTGTCTCTGTCTTTCCTATCATCCTTGTAATAATCACGACCGTCGTCATCGTCATAGTCATCATTTCGGCGCCTGCGCCTACTGCTGCTGCTTTCAGATGATCGAGAATAATCGTCGTATTCTCGGTCTCGGTCTCTCCGCGACGAGCTGTGTCTGCTTCGACTGCTGCTTTCGTGTTTGTAGGAATCCCGGTCACTATCGCGGTGGTCGCGATAGCGTCGGTGGGTAGATGAGTCTCGAGAATCTCTGTCCCGGTCGTTTTCCCGTTCTCGTTCTCTGGCGAGTCGAAAAGACGTCAGTGAATTGTCATTTGAGAGAAACTAATGAATGAGGGAGGAAAAAAGAAAATAATGAAGAGAGCAAGCACTGAGATGGAGAAAGAACGGAAAAGAAAAAAAAAATAGAAAAACGAAAGAAAAGAAAAAGAAAGACAAACTCACCTTGAACTGCGTCTACTCCTCTCCTTATCCCTCTTCCTGTCCCGATCCGCCGCGAGATTCCTATCCCGCCTCTCTTTCCAATCCTCCTCTTCGATGAGACGTTTCTGTTCTTCCGCTTTGGCTTTAAGTTCGTCCTCGGTCAACATTTCGCCCGTCTTCGTATTCTTCAGCACCACGGGATTATATATCTTATCCACCGCTCTTTGCTTGCGACCTTTTCCTGGACCCCCTCCTCCGGAGGCTGCTTTCCCCCAGGCGCCAAATTCCTCCATGCCGCCTGGAACTTCCTTGGCGCCGATACCCAGCAAAGCCGGACGACGCTCGACCACGCGGGGCTTGGTGACTT
This sequence comes from Xylona heveae TC161, assembly GCF_001619985.1. Taxonomy (NCBI): domain Eukaryota; kingdom Fungi; phylum Ascomycota; class Xylonomycetes; order Xylonales; family Xylonaceae; genus Xylona; species Xylona heveae. The sequence continues at coordinate 2,091,943 of NW_017264195.1, read as the reverse complement.
GCTCTCTCCTCTTGCCTACAGCGTCTCCTTCCTTCCAGCCCATTCCGCGAAGCAGGGCCGCGCCGAACTCTTCGACGGGTACGGCCGAATACGCATCAAGGGACGCAGATTCCGGCCGTGACTCGATATCCATTCTGAACGCCTCGTCTTCGTTTCTGGCCTCCCATAGGGCTGGCCGGTCGGCACCGGTAGTCCGCGCTTCTTCGACGGCCGGGAGGACGAGATTCGAGCCTGTCTTGTTTGTCCCGTCGCTTGTAAGGGCCTCGAGTGCGAGCTCGTCCATTGTTTTGGGTGTAGGTGTAGCGGTAACTGTCGCGCTGGATGATTCCGCGGCCTGGCCATCCTCGACAAGGTCACTTGTGCCTTGCGGAGCGATGACGACTTCCTCCCGGCGGACAAAGTTGAGTCCGAAGGCCTGTGGTCCGCTATTAACGACATCAAAGTCTCTTTCATTCGCTGATGATGATGATGATGATGCTTGGCCCGCTTGTTGCGCTGCCTGGACCTCGGGCGGAAGAAGGTTCTTGCTGCGTTTCCGCCGGCTTTCTTCGCGCCAGTCCCGATTCTTGAGTGTAGGTATGGTGAGCGGTGCTTTCTTCTCGGCGGGCCCGTCTATGCTGATTGCACCGCCGGCGGAGTGGTCAAAGCTCGACACCAGCTGAGGCTGTGCGCCCGCTGCGGCGTCGTCTTCATCGTCCGAGTCATGGAGGGATGAGTGAGGCCGTTTCGTGCCGGATGTGGTGAGAGGTTTCCGTGCGAGCGGCGACGGTTTCGAGGCCTTGCCTGCGCCGAGAGACAAGGAGAAGGTACCCGGGCTTCGTGTCGAAGAGGAAGCCGCTGCTGAGTCCTTGCCGGACGCAGGAGATGGTGGGTCGGATGAAGGCATCGTTTCCTCTATCTTCAATGTTCGAACAAAAGCACAAGGACCCTGCCTGTGTGCCCCCGTTATTGCTTGAGAAACAAGTTGTTTCTTGACAGCCCCAGAGCTCATAAACGTCGCCGAAGGCGGTGGCGGGCCCAGTTCGGTCGCAGTGCTTACATAAGCATACTGAGGACTTGAATGGAGAAGTGCCGGGTAATCCATCTGGCTCCTGGAACTTTGTTATCTTGCAAAACGGGTAGACTACTTGAACACATTCTGTGACGAACAATCTCAAAAACGGGGCTTGAGACGATAATGCTGTCAAACTTAAAAATTTTAAAATTCTTCATAATCGGCGTGATAATATACTACAAGAATGGTAACAACCCTATGTCCTTTTACCAGCCGTGTCAATAGCAATACGACGCCGGGCGCCTCCCACCCTGCTCGTCCTAAGAAGCAGTCGGGTCCAGTCCAGTCCAATCCAGTCCCTTCCCTTGCCCGCGCTTACAAATGAAATAGAATTAGGGGAATAAAAAAACATAAGGAAGAAGAAGAATCGAATATGATATCGTGGAAATAGACTTCACATCATTCATTGCCCCCCAGCCACTTGCGCTTGCGGAGGTCGTGGGCTTTGACTCTGCCCTTGTCTCGGCGCTTGGACGCTATTGCTCCGTTGAGGCTGTGGCGTGGCAGGGGTTGCACTACGGCTAGCAGGCCGTGCGCCATTGGGGGCCACAGTGGAGGCTCGGCTCTGGCCAGCTTGTTGCGCCCTCAGCATCTGTGCATATAGCTGTTGTTGCTGGGCAGTGGTGGGATGGTTACCCATCAGCGGATGCTGTTGAGGCGGTAGTGGAGTGTTATGTTGTTTCTGGGCATCATTGCTCATGGGTTGAGCGGCTGCTGCATTAGCATTCAGAGCAGGTTGCTGCTGGGCTGCCATGCGCTGCTGATATTGTTGGGCGAGTTGCTCGCTTGCGAGCTTCTGGATTTGCTCATTCGACATTTGTGGATGACGTGCCTTAAGCTGATGAGCAATGCTGTTTACAGCTGGAATCATTCCACTTGAAAGTTGCTGGGGTTGATTCGGCTGCGAGGGGTAAGCCTGCGCAAGGCGCGGGGAGTTTGTTGCGCCGGCAGGCCCATGAAGGTTGTTATGAGAAGGGCTACGCATTCCATTCGCATTAGATGCCGCTTGCATCGCGGCCAAGACCGCCGGGTTACTTTGGTTCGCAACGTTGAGGTTAGCCAGATTTGGTGAACCTGCAGGGCCAGGTTGGCCGTGGTGTTGCTGCGACGCCTGGAAATGTTGTTGTTGGCGAGCCTGCAAGTAACGTTGCTGTTCTTGCTGAACTCGATTGGCCTCTAGGAGTACACGCATGTTGTCCGGTGTCATTTGCGCCGGCATGCGCTGTTGACCTGGAAGACCCGGCTGCATGGTCGCTTGAGGCATTCCTTTCATAGCGGCTAGCTGAGGATTTGGGGTCATCCCTGGTGGGATGTGAGCACCAGCTTGATTCGGAAGGCCATTGTGCATGGTAGGGATAGGATGAGCACGAGGCTGAGCCGGGACACCTTGTGGCACGTGGGCCGCAGGTAGGGGAGCACCGGGAACACCGTTAACGTTGGCAGACCCAGGGGTAGCGTGACGGGCCTGAGGTGCTGCTCCGTTAAGAAGAGATTGCTGAGCGGTCGGCTGCTGGCCTGGTCGTTGTTGCAAAGCGGCCTTGATGGCGCGTTAGTACTTTTGACTACATTCAAAGAAGTAATAAAATTTTTACAAGACATACTCTTTGGTGGGCAAGCATTTGCTGCCGGTACGCCTCAGCCTTTTCCTGCATCTTGCACTCACGCTCATACTTCAACCGACTGAAGTCCTGCGGAGTGTGGGTAGAGGGTCGCGCATGAGTGATTTCATTTGCTTTCCGCATCGCGGCCAATCCGGCGGCTGTAATTCCCAAGAATGTCAATAAACAATTTTATCCACTGAGGTCGTCGGATGACCGTTACTTACCCTGCTGCTGCTTCTGAAGAGCAGCCTCCCTCTTCTTAGCCAACTTCCTCATTGCGTCAATCAAAGCAAAATGTTTGGTATTTTTTCTTCGTTCAACCCTAACAGGCTGTGTGATTTTCCTCCTGACTGGAGTAACGGATTGCGAGGGATTGTTGTTCTGCTGCTGTTGCTGAGCAGCTTGCTGCTGGGAACTGAGTGTTCGTTGTGCGCCCTCGAGCCGAGCATGGTAAGCTCGGAAATACTGCGTCTTGGACATGTCTGCTGGAAGCCCCTCCAGTCCGACCCATCTTTCAAAGCATTCCCACGGTGTGCGACGCTCAGCTCCAGACGAGAAGAGTGAAGACGAAGAAAGGCAGCTTGCAATTAACGACCAATTGTACGAATACTCCCGGACAAGCTTTCGAAGTTCATCATCTTCGCTGTAAGTCCATTGAGAAGAATTTCGGGTCTCGAAAAAGGTTTGAGAGGGCATAGGGAACTCGGATGGCGGCCTGAACGCATGTCCAGCATGTAGTCGATCCCGAATATGCTTGTTTTCCGGAGTAAAGAGTGCAACGTCTCGCTGTTCAGGAGGTAGCTGGAAACGCCGTCGGTGATTTGATGGTAGTCCCGAATCGGCATCCAATTCCTCGTCCTCAGATTCATAGTCATAGCGGCTCCTTTTCCGTGGAGGACCTTCATCTTGACCAATCATCTTGCCCTGGACAAACTTGGAGACTGGCACCATGGGGAGTTTCCAGGCAGCATCCGGAATTATCGTAGTTCTCTCGAACTCGGATCGTGGAATATCCTTAACTGGCTCATAAAGAGGAAGTTCGTTCAAAAGCTCAACGCTCGCCGACGTCTTTTGCAAATCAAACGTAGCCTCATCAGGCGGTAGGGCAAAGATGGCTGCGGGTGCGACAATTTCGAAAGGTATACGGTGATGCTCCTCAAAATCGGGCGCATCGCTCATGGAATCGTCTTCGGCCGACGGTACCAGATCAGGGGTTTGTTGGTCGTCATGTTTGATGTCCTTGACGCCATCGGGTTGGGACTCAGAAGGCGCATCTTTCATGTCCACGTCTTCAATAGGCTTGGGAACCCTTCGCTTTACTTGCAAAGCAAGTCGGTCTTCTGGGCTACACGCGTGCCATTCAGCACACCAGTCGGCAAGATGTTTCGCCATTGTAAGTTTCCATTTCCGTTCCTCTCGAAAATCTGTCTGCATCCACTTCATCTCATCAAGTAATGCATCCCAATGAGTTACCGGACGCGGGGCCTCAGCCGCACGCGTAAGCTGACGCAGCGACCATCGATTGGCGTATTGCAAGTGGTAGATGCGCTTGAGAATCCGACAATCCTGCTGCTCGAAAAAGTCGACATAATGATTTGAGGTGGTTAGTGTTTTGTGTGCGCTGGTCAAGATGGAATTGAGCGACTGCGATCTGGGAGCAGATGAAGCTTGGGCAGCAAAAAGAGTCCGAAGGTAATCCTTTTCGTCTTGCAAGGTGACCTGCTGGTCTTTGCGAGCAGGCGCAAGAGATTCGCTCCGCGGCTGGCTCGGTCTTGCAAATACGACCGTGGAAAGCTTGCTGCGCTCTCTTTCTTTGCGCTCATTATTCCGTAAACGGACTGCGGCAGACGCAGGTGTTCCGCCCCTCGAGGCAGATGGAGAGGCCATGAGAGCCGAGTTCGCCCTGACGGGTTCGGGAGACTGCTTCTCATTTATTGCCGCTAGATGTGGCTTAGGGACCTCGCCCAATATCTCCGATACTGATTTATGTCTGATCGCGCCCGAAGATACTCTTGTAGTCATCCTGTCTGGAGCTGACGGGGCTTGAGTATGTGGTGGATGAAGGCCGTCTGTTGGGGGTTTCGCAACCGGCTGAGCCGTTCTTGAATGGTCGTCATTTGGACGGAGTTTAGCATCAATCGCAGTGCCTTTTTGAGCCATAATAGCAGCAGTTGCTTCAATGCCGTCCATGTCCATGGGAGTGCTTTGAGCACTTGCGGCATGAGGTATAGGAGTTGTGGCCTTGTCCTCTTTTGACAAGCCATCAATTTCAGGCTGCCCGGTCTCATCTGCAATTTCCATCTCCTCGCCTGCAGTAGGCACGCCCACAACCTCGTCCTCATCATCAACAATGTCCTGAACGATCTCGTCCGCTTTTTGCGTGAGAGGAGGATTGCCAGCTGGGCCGACAGCGTTCTCGGTGGTTGGGACAGAATCGGGGAGTATCGATACGTTCGGCTGGCTTGCAGAGGCTGCGGCAGCGGCTTGTTGCTCTTCAAGCTTCAATTGGGCTTCTGCAGTCGACGGCCCACTTTCAAAAGCGTCGCGGCGCGCCAACTTCATCTGGGATTTGAGAAGCTTGTCATGCTCTGCTTTGGCAGCTTGTTCCTGGGCGCTAGGTTTGAGGGCATCTGGCGTGCTTTCCCTAAGCGGTGGTGCTGCTGCTTCTCCAGCGCCGTCATGCTCAGGACTCGTGTCGGGAGAAACGATATTCATTGCAGGCGTATTGGTAGAGTAAGGTCCAACGGTCGAGGTAGGAGAGGAAAGCGGCTCGGAGATTGTCGGAAGACCAGCGGAAGAAGGCCGGTGCTTTTCCTCCTCCTTTCTTTGCCTTTGAAGGTCGCGTTCTTGACCGAGTTCAACCTCCCTAAGATGCCGCTCCTGTGTACGCTTCGGAGGCAGATGAACGGTCCGAGGGCCCAAACGTTCGCCATCGGGAGACGCTGCATGTACCGTCGAAGCCGGCAACGACTGCGCATCATCAGGAGAGATAGGAACCGCTTTGGCCGGATCGACACCTGGACTCCCAGGAGGGCTTTCCACCTGTTGCTTGATTCTTTCTTTTTCTAGGGTCCTGTCTAGTTCGGCCTCATCTTGCGGTGCCGGACTTGGTTGCGATTCTCTCAAGGTGGCCGTCGCCTTTTGCATAGTCAAAGATGGCTGCAATGTGCGCGCGCGCTTCTGTGGCTCCGCAACACCGTGGTCCTCCGCGACTTGGACATTCGCATCTCCTTGCGATGCTGTTCCATCTGGGGGTGACGGTAGAGGATGCGGGCGGGACAGTGCGTCGGCCGATACGACCTGGTCTTGGGCTCCATCGACTGCGCGCGATACCGGCTGTCGCGCTCCATCATTGGCTACGGAGCTTGGCGAAGCTGTCTGCGATGGTTGCTTTTGATCCTCGTCTGGTAAGAGTTGAGTGGAAGCGATTTGTTCATGGAAAGGCGCACGCGACGGCAGCGTAGATTCATCAAAGAAGCGTCCTCTATACAAACGAAAAGAAAGAAGAGGCGCAAATGTCAGCAACTGTCACTTGAGAAAGAAAAAAAATATGTATTTTGAATTAATGATTCAAAAATGAATGAATTGTAACTCACTTTAAAATGTCATTGGCCTCGAGAAAGGCATTTTCGGCCGGAGTAGGATTGGCGAGGCCGGTCACTTGGGGAGTCTCGGTAACATCGTAACGTGCGACCGTGTAGAGTTCGCGCAGCTTACGCTTTCTCGACGACACCGAATGCCTACCACGACCATAAAATTGAAAATGAGCGATTTATTCAAGAGATTCGAAGACGGAGAATCGATTGAGATACAACTTACGCGATTTCTGCCCGCTTAGATCGCAAGATCTCGTCGCGAAGAGCAGGGTTGGCGGCCGTCGTCATCGGAAGACATCCGAGCGGGGGGCAAAAGAGGGACTCTGGGTAAATGAGGGAGCGTAAGACGATGAGCGCAAGAGATTTGAAGCTTTTTGAGGGCGTTGGGGGCGATCTTTTGGATCGCAAAGTCGGGGTGAGGGACGGGGTGAGGTCGAAATTGAAGTCTTGTTCGATGCGTCGTCGATATGTCCGAGACTCCTGATAGGCCACGCTCGTCTGCTTGTCCCTCGCTTCGCCCTTGCGCTTGTACTTTTTGGCTCTTTTGCTGCTCTCTTCTTTTTCTTGGTTGATATTGTCATATTATTGTCCGATTGTCTTATTGTCGTATTGTCCCTATTGACACTCTTCTCTTCCAAATCAATTGAACTCGTTTTCTTATTGAACAACAATGGCCAAGAGAAAGAGAGAAGTCACTGATGACGTCGTCAAAACCAATAAGCAGCAGCCGCAACAGCAGCCAAGTAGTCCTGCTGTGAAAAAGTCAGCCTCTTCGCCGTCCTCGTCCTCGGCCTCGTCGTCCGCACCTATTACGCTCCAAATCATTACCGGTTCCTACGAGCGCGTCCTACATGGCATTACCGCTACTATTCCGCAGCTGTCCACCAATGAGAATACCACCGAAAACTCGTCGGCGTCCAGCGAAGTGAAATTCTCCGATACCTTCCTATTCAGCGCTCATGCGTCGGCCATTCGATGCATTGCTCTCTCGCCCATCACCACTTCGGACCCGTCGCAAAAGGTACTCCTAGCTAGCGGAGGCACAGATGAGCGTATCAACTTATACCACCTGTCTGCGACTCCCCCGCCGTCATCAAAGAAAGGCGCAGTCTCAATCCCGACCCTCGCCGGCACCACCATCACCGAAAACCCCAAGAACCGCGAACTCGGATCGCTCATGCACCACTCCTCGAGCATCAGCGCGCTATACTTTCCCAGTCGATCCAAGCTTCTGTCCGCCGCCGAAGACAGCACCATTGCCATCTCACGCAGTCGCGATTGGACCGTCCTATCCACCATCAAGGCGCCGGTGCCGAAACCCCAGGGCCGTCCTAGCGGAGATACGGCCGGACCGGGAGAAATACCCGCCGGCATCAATGACTTTTCCGTCCACCCGAGCATGAAGCTCATGGTCAGTGTGAGCAAGGGCGAGCGCTGCATGCGGCTGTGGAACCTAGTGACGGGAAAGAAGGCAGGTGTGCTCAACTTCACGAGAGAAATGCTGCAGGAAGCTGGAGAGGGGCGATGGTCAAGTGGAGAGGGCCGAAAGGTCGAATGGGATGCCGCGGGCGAGGAATTTGTTGTGTCATTCGAGCGAGGCGCTATTGTTTTTGGAATGGTACGTTGAATCACTGTTATTCCGACTTCTCTTCACCCTCGTCGAATCATACAAATTAACACGTCTGTCAACTTTAGGACTCTAAACCCAAAGGCCGCATCATGCCGCAGCCGCCTTCGAAAATTCACCAAATCCGCTACGTCAGCACCGAAGGCGCAACCACTGAAGGTGAAAAAGCGGAAGACGAACAACCAAACAACATTCTCGCCGTCTCCACCGAAGACGGCCGCATCATCTTCTACTCTACTTCGACGCTTCTCCCGCTCTCAGAATCCGCTAATACTACAACTACTACTGCTCCCTCTACTGCCAACAAACCCGCGCCCACGATCCCGCTGTGCAAACCCCTCGCCCAACTCGGCGGCCGCGCAGCCGGCGTGTCGAGCCGCATCAAGGACTTTGAAATCCTCTCGCTCTCGCAATCAAGCGATGCGGGCGCAGGCGCCGCAGACACCCAATTCCTCGTCGTCACAGCAAGCAGCACTGGCGCCGTGCAGCTCTGGTATCTTCCCTTGAGCGACCTTGATCCCGAACTTGATATCGGCGCCGACGCCTCAACCGAAGCAGAAGCCGAAGCTGAGTCCAAATCAAAGTCCAAATCCAAAAAGTCGAAAAAGTCAAAAACATCAAAAGACGCCAATGCTGATGCCGATGCCGATGTCAACGAATCGGATATCCGCGCCCCCACCACACCTAGCTCAACGACGACAGCGACACCAGCGTCGACGGGCATCAAGCAAGTCGGTCATCCTCTCGGCGTATATGACACCGGAAACCGCATTACTTGCTTAAGAGCCTTTGTCATGCTTGCCCCTCAGCCCGGGGCCCCCGACAATGACGAGGAGTCTCTTGAGGCGAGTGAGGATGAGAGCAGTGACGATGATGATGATGAGTAGGTGGTGGATGTAATATGAGTCTGGCGATTCGGCATTCCTTTTGTTTTTCCTTCTTTTTTTTCTCCTACCATTCATTTTCGCTTTATTTTCATTCTCCATGATATGTGTATATCTCTCCCGGTCCTTCTTTTCCCGATTGTGTGCATATGTATGGGTATCTGCGTGTTGAAAACAAGGGAGTCTTGTGACTAGTAGCTAAAAGTACGGGCGGAACAAAAAGTTTGCATCCAATGCATTAAATACAGGTAGTTATATGGGCATTTCCTTTTTTATCTTTTAGTATTTAGTATTTGATCCTTTAGTATTTAATTTTTTTTTCTCCTTCAGTATTTAAATTTTTCCCCCTTAGAAAATTCATTTTACATATTACAAGCCTTACACATCCACGTGCTATTTGCTATTTACTCCCCTACAACGCGCAACATATCCCAGATCATGTCCCTACAATATCAAAGCAGAAACAGCCCCGACGCAAAGAATATATCCTATACTCCTCAGCAGCCCAAAACCACTACACTGGACGCGGGATCCGCGGGATCCGCTATTCGCGGGACTGTTCGTCGTGCCTGTGCCTGTGCCTGTTGCTGTCGAGCTCGAGGTCTTATCCGCGCCAATGGCACTGCTACTGTGCCCGTGACGAGAGGAAGATGTATCCGAGACTGATGAACGTGCGGCTTGAGTTGTTTGTGGAGATTGACTTGTAGAACTTGTGGAGACTGCGGCGGCTGCGCCGGAGGAGGAAGAGAATGCAGCGCCAGACGTCGAACTGGGCGTATATTTCGAGTAGGGATCCGTCGAGCCGTACTCATTTTCTGAACTAGGAAGCTGTGATGTCCGCGCGGAGTCTCCTGGTTCTAGTGCGGTTGTGGAAGTCGCAGTCACGGTTGTAGTCGTGGGGGTAGTGGTTAGTGGTATGACTGGGGCAGGGAGGAGGGTGTAAGTAGGTTACTGGATACTTGGATATGCACTGAGAGATATGAGGAAGGATCAAGTTAAAAAAAAAAAAAAAATATTGAAGGAATGGATAATAGAGGGTCTTAGGGGGTATATGAAAAGAAGGAGAAAGAGAAAGAGAAAAGGGAAAGGAAAAGGATGACAAGAATATCAATGGTAGTATAAGATACGAATGAATAGAATAAGATGAAGAATACATCATTCAATGGACGAGCATGACAAGATGAAGGAATAAATCGAATACACGGATGAATATAACAAAATGAAGAAATGAGCTATGAAGAAGTAAATAAAGAGATAAGACATACCTTCTGTAGTCACATCGCTCCCGCTGCTCGTACTGGTCGCACTGGTCGCACTCACAGCAAAGGTCTGATACACGGTTTGCCCATTATCATACGACCACGTATAATAATACCCCGTATTGCATACTCCGCCGGGACAACACCCAGGCATGCCACGATAAATGACACACTCATACCCCGGATCGCAGTATCCCCAGGACTTGCAGCACTGGCCGCCCGCAATTGCGCAGCCGTGGTTATCTCCGCCGCAACATAGGTAGCCGGGATCGCAGTAGTTGCCGTTACTGCAGCAGCTACCGCCCGGTGGGGCGCATCCCAGGTTCCCGCAGCAAGTATGGTCTGCGGGGCAGTTATATCCGCCGGAACAGCAGACGATGTTTTGCTCGGAAGCGCAGCTGTCTGGGCAGCAAGATCCAGACATGGGACAGCACCCGCCGTTGTCTATGTCGGGGAGTGTTAGTTGGGTTGTATGCTATTGGTACTATTTTGATAAAGTACTATGATGTAGAAAATTGGATAAGGAATAAATAGATATTACTATGATATAGTAAAATGGAAAAGGGTAAATGCAGTACTATGGTAGCAGAATGAAAAGGATAACGCACTAGAACAGTATCCTTCTCCTTGAGGACACGTCAAACTTCGGGCAAATAAGCTCCTCGAGCCTGGGGATATCGGAATCGAGGCATTCCGCGTAATGCTCTTCTGGGATTCTCCACCCAGCCGGGGAGAAAATGGAATGTTCAGATCATCATGGACAACGAGATCAGAGAGACCAGAGTCTGCGCATGCGGTATGAAAAAAGGAGCTCAATGTCAGACTCAGCAGTGTCAGTGTCAGTGTCAGTGCCACGCATTGGCCTCGCATGCACTGGCTATAAAACAGCATGACGATGGTTTGCAACAGTCAACTCAAACGTGAGATGCATATGCGTATACATATGATTTACTAACAGTATTGAAGATGAAATGAAAAGCAGTGGAAGGTGGAAGGCATTTGCTCCGTATATCATGTTTTTTAGCTTTAGCTCTCCGCTGCGGAAGGGAATAGTGGGGCTCGTAACGGCGGAAAGTGTGCAGGTATAGCAAAGCAAATAACACCAAGCAAAAAAGGCAGGCCAACCAGAAATGAAGTGCACGGGCACCAAAACGACACGATAGTAAGGTGCTGTTATAGAGAATTAGGGTAGTATAACCAACGGTGCAGATATTAGTCAAATAACCTCCAAGGCTAAAGGATCGAGGCGAGGAGTACTATATGCTGCACAAGAGCCCGAAAAAAAGCAAAAAGTGAAGCTAAACAAATAAATGCTTTTTCCAGCACTAATGTACGCTGGTGTAGGGAGCGTTATAGTCAAAGCTTGTAAAATTAAGGGTCTCGCTGGGCTTGCCTTGCCCTCGTGCTAGTGGTCGTCTCGTAAAGGCGCACGGTCCGGCTGCTTCAGCAGGTCTTGGCACGGTGCCGTCGTTAGCCAGCGCTGCCAGGCGTGTCATTGAAGCAATGAATGTAGGTGCAAGTGTAGAGTCGAATAGGCAGAGACGAGTGATTACCCATCTGTGATTCTTTTGGGGTATATTCGATCCTTTCAATTGTAGAGTTGTACAGTAGCTGAACAAGAGCACTAGAGCGTACAATGTGCGAAAGTGATAGTGAGCGTCTTGTATATTGCTCCGTATGAGGTTTCAAATAGTCGTTCGATGGCGACCTGAAGTTGAACGACTGTAAGCATATATTAAGGTGCGTCGTGGTGAGAGAAAGAAGAAGTAGATGCAAAAGTATCAGATCTGATGGAGAGTTGCTAGAGCTCACAGAAGGTCGATGCTCATGACCGCTCATATCTTGTCGTCTGGATCAAATCAACCCGTAATGTTATAGAGTACAGGTACCGTCACCCGGTTATACTGCGTTCTATAGTACTGTATAGGTGTTCTACCCTCCCCACTATACGGGAGAACTATAGCGATACCCGTAGTGGAGACATAACCGACATATTGCCGATCTTCATCCAGTTTTTGTTTCCCCATAGCCGGAAATCACCTCGCCAGTTAAGACCATTACCCACTAGACCCGCCTATACCCGTCCCACTCCGCCAAGCTTACCCGCTGTAACACAACTGTATCTGTTTAGAGTTCGTTTTATCACCAACATTCCCGAAGCTTTTACGTTACAGCAGGAAATTCTCATTACCCCATAGCACGGTATTTATTACCCCATAGTTAGGTGTCCAGCCGGATCAAACAATTCTTATTACCCCATAATTTATAAACCGGAGTCCTGGCATGGCGCGGCTATGCATTATTCGTTTGCCGACGACCGATACCCGACGACAGAACCGCCGGGTTTGGCGACTCAGGGAAAAGACATAACGGTGAATTGTCGATGGACGGAAGCCTGGATAAATTGAAATTATTCTAGTCTGTTCGAAGAGAACGAAGACCTTTGATTGTAACATACTGTACAACGTACAAAGTACCTGAATAATACTAAAACTTCATGTGCACTTATCCGACCACCTTTATACATCGTTCCATGCTGACATGATGTGTCTTTTCCGACAGTGATTTTATTCCCGACGATAGGGCGCACATGGGCTCTATCCCCACATTCCTATTTCCGTGGGGCGTGGTATATAAACCCCCGTTGAAGCAGAACAGCTTCTTGTTCCTGTTTCATTTTTTCCACTCAATTGTCTTTATACTCATCATTTGGATTCTCTACACTATTGTTTTTCTCATCAGTCTGTACTATTTTGGCCAATCAACAAAAAAAAAAAGGAATTGGCCGCAATTGGAATAAGCCACCTTTACCACCTTTAATCACCATATACAGCAGTCACATTGTGAAACTGCTTCACCACTACCCCAACGTCTTTGCGGGCACATTGGAGGTAAATCATCTTCTCTTTCCCTTTGGCTGAATACATCAATTAATCCAGACATCAAGGAAACCTACCTACGTCAACGTACAATAGATATCAAAATGACAAAGACGGCTCCGTCGACACAGCCCTGGCGCAAGACGCCCCTGATAGAGTCATCCGCGCTTTCCCGCGCCGCAGGATGGTACGTGTAACCTCTCCTCCTGCCTGTCTTCAAGTATACGTCACAAAATATACTCTGAAGACGGGATGGGAAAAAACATCAAATGCAAAAAAAAAAGAAAAGCACAAGCTCAGACGTAGAAGCAAAGTCTTTCTCAAGCTAGATAATCTGCAACCCGCGGGTTCTTTTAAATCACGGTATGTAAATACATACGTTTCCCCTGTTTTTTTCCCTTTCACTACTCCTGGATTGAGAAATCAAGTGAAAACAATGCAAAAATACAAAAAGACCCAAAAAAAAAAGAAAAAGAAGAAAAAATAATAATAATAGCTAACTAAAGTACAGAGGAATCGGAAACTATCTTCTCGCACGACTACGTGAACGCGGAGATGATCCCGACATCCACTTCTACAGCTCCAGCGGCGGCAACGCAGGACTCGCATGCGTGACTGCCGCACAGGACCTGGGCCACCCTGCCACAGTGGTCGTGCCCATGTCGACAAAACCCATGATGATTGCCAAGATCCGCGTCGCTGGGGCCACAGACGTGATCCAGCACGGGGCGAGCTGGGCCGAAGCCGATCGATTCCTGCGCGAGGAGATCCTAACTCGGGATACCAAGGGGGTATATGTGCCGCCTTTTGACCATCCAGATATCTGGAAGGGTAATTCGACGATTGTCGATGAAATTGCTGCCGATTTTCGGGATAGTCATGGCGCCCAAGACCATGCACGAGACGCAAAAACAGTACAGGCCGAAAAGCCAGACGCAATCATATGCTCCGTCGGCGGCGGCGGCCTCTTTATTGGCATCATGCAAGGTCTCGAGCGACACGGCTGGTCACCGGACGTATCTGTCGTCGCCGTCGAGACGGCAGGAGCGGACTCGCTGGCCTCGGCATTGGACGCAAATGAACTGGTCACGTTGACAGGAATAACGAGTATCGCGACCAGCTTGGGAGCGACGCGCGTTGCGGAAAAGGCGTTCGAGCTGGGCCAACTCGGACGCGAGAACGTGCAGAATAATGTGAAGAGTTTGGTGCTCTCGGATGCGGAAGCGGCCATGGGATCGTGGCGGCTCGCGGACGACGAGCGATTGCTTGTCGAGGCGGCGTGTGGTGTGAGTGTCGCGGTGTGTTATAATGGCAAGAGACTGAAGCAGTTGCTGCCGCATTTGACGCCTGAGAGTAAAGTCGTTTTGGTAGTCTGTGGCGGGTCGAACATTACGGTGGAAGGGCTCGCAGAGTATCGTCGCGTGTATGGACCGTTGGTGGACAAGCTGGGGGCTGCGGACGATGAGATGGTGCCTAGCTCGGTGACTGCGCCGCGTGGGTAGATGCTCGGGTTCATGCCGTATTTGGAGTTAGGATTAATCTATGCGGTCGAGTATTGGTTGCAATACGCAATGATTTTGGCTTGAAGTCGCGCTCTTAATATGGATAATTGATTGTCGGGTTTTGCATTAGTATAGGGCTATTTATGTCACATCGGATCTGTTTGAATTTAAGGATTATGGAAATGCGTAAGAATGTTACTTGAATTTGTTCATATTACATGCTTATGCATTGTGTCAACATTTCCCTGAATTTGACTAATCTGGTCTCTGTATACATGCTTTAATAGATTCTTTTCCAATCAACTAGAACGCCGGGTATTCATTGATAAAATCGCTGCACAAAGAACACTCGATTCATGCAGTACCAGTCGCTCTAGCCTCCTTTGTAATTATATCTTTCCTCCAGCCCCAGTAGAATCGTCGAATGGGGTCATATTTTTCAGCAAGAAGATCGAGTGCTTGACACGCCTTCTTCACATCTTTTTGGCTTTCATCTGCACTGCTAGGGCCAGAAGTTGGTTGTTCACCAGCATATATCGAGGCCAGGAAATCCAGGGCGTGACTCGACCGGACCTTTTCCGGTTCGTCCAGGTTCGCAAACTGCTCCACAAATGGCTTCACAGTAGCCAGTGGCCGTCCGGCCTCCCGCAATACCCCAGAGAGATAGTTCCAGGGACTCTGATTTTGCGGCGCGAGCTTGATAGCTTCTTGTGCAAAGGCAACCTCGCGGTCAATAAGACTATCCGGATATGACTCTATTGTTCTGCCAGTCTGGGATAAAGGAGCAAAAGATGCGGCTTGTTTTGACTGTTCCGTATGCTTTATGTCGGTTAAGGGTCTATATCGTCCAAACACTGTGAACCAGCGATGATTCCAGGCGGAATTGTTCCGAATGTCCCGCTTGAGCATCTCTTCTACAAATGGAATCTCCTTGTCGTCCCAGAGATCAAATCGTCGAACTAGCCATTGCCGGTATGACCATACGTGGTAGTTTTTTGAGTCTTCGTCCAGCATTTCTCCGATAAATTCACGTTCCCCGTCGTATGCATTTCGTTTGTCTGTCAGAAGCTGCCGGTGGTGCCTGAAAGATAAAAGAGTAAGCTATTATTATACAATGCGCAGGTATTGCTGAGTCGGGGAAAATAGAGGAGGTTCTCGTAAGCATACCATATTTGATAATTCTTCTGATGTGCCAGCGCAATAGGATTCACCCAGTCGAGCTCCTCTCTCAGATCCTTATTCAGTTGCAGTAGAGTCTTTGCACGATACAACCTGTGGTAAGATACTCTGTTAGTATCGAAAATTGCTTTCTGTCAAGTTACTAGAAAAGCTAAGAAGCCATGGCACTTACCATACCGTGTAATGCGCAGGGTTCATGTCAATGATATCCGCAGTGAGTTCAAGCACCCGATCGCTGAACTCGTTCTTGGCCATGATTGCCCGCAAATATGATGTAGCTTCACTATAGGCATCTGGGTATGCTATAGTCGCCAGCGCATTTGGGCCGCCATCGTCCTGGGGGATCGGAACAATGTCCGCCCATTTCGAGTCGTCGGCGTAGCTCCCCATTTGTATGCTTATTGTTGAAGGTAATTTTTTTTCTATCTCTGGGTCTGGACGAACACTTTGAGGTTGATTTTTCCAAACTGCAGGCAAAGAATGGTGGCGGAACCAGAGATATACAGCTTGGGACGAGGGTGGTCGGTTTGCAGCTGAAAGGCGGTGAATTATATCTCCTGTGGTGATGTATAGGGTGGGGTGAAGGTCGGAGGGCGGAGCTTTGGCGAGAACAATAGCCAACCCAGGAAATTGATAAACAATAGAGAACAATATTAAAGTCCAACAAAGAGCGTTCCAATTATGTGCGGATTAAGTCATATCTAGACTCAGATTCCAAGTCCTCATCTACAGCAAATGGAGAATAAGCACTTGAATGGAAATGAAGTGGTCGAGAAGCAAACGTGACTGTCCTGCTCATGAATTCTCGCATTTATAACCATACTATAACTTCTATGGTTATAATCTAGACACACCACACCATAACTCCTATGTCCCGTTGGTAATATTACCACTTTTGCAGGGTCCGAAGATCATACTTCCAATGTCTACTCTTATCCAAGAATAATTATTCTTCATCTGAAATAAACTATTGACTCTGAATATTCACAGTGAGAGGAAATGAAGGAGAGGGCGAGGCTTTTCTCCTCTGCGCCGGACGCTGATGCTGACTTCGTGCTGGATGGACTCAGGATTGCACGAAGGCAGAACTACTGGAAATAGCTGCTAGTGCCTTCTACTACTTGGGAGAGCAATATTTACGAAATCCGGGGAACATAATTGACGCAATTCCATTCGTTCGATCGACTAGATCCAACATTTGATAAGAGGTGGGATGTGCAGTGCATTCCCGACATCGGGAATAAGTTTTGGACTTCAAGGCTCGACTCAACCGCCCTATATTACATGTTTATCAGCTCGATCCATAGAACATTTTGCTCTTTCAATGCCTCACGCCCTTTACTGACTATTTCCTCTCAAATTATACATTCTAAAAATGCCTTCCTCTTTTCTTGAAACCAAGACGCCGCCCAAGTACAGCTTTACCGACGACTACAGCGAAGGTGCTCATCCGCAACTCCTCGAAGCTCTTGTGCGCACCAATTCAACGCAGCAAGTCTCTTATGGGAACGATGAATACAGCAGCGAAGCACGCCGATTAATCCAAAGAAAACTTTCTGCCACCGAGGATGAGGTGGCCATCCACTTCGTGCCCAGCGGGACCTCTGCCAACTTGATCTGCATCGCGAGCTGTTTACGGCCTTACGAGGCAGTGCTGACTGTCGGGTCAGGACATATTGTGGACAAGGAAGCGGGTGCCATTGAAGCTACCGGACACAAAATGATTATTGTCCCTGGATCACGAGGGAAAATGACGGCAGAAAACCTGGAGAAGACTGTCCGTCAGAATCAATTCTTCCCGCACATGGCTAAACCGCGGCTGGTCTATATTTCCAACGCTACGGAATTAGGAACCATCTACACCAAGCAAGAGCTGGAAAGTATCAGCGCAGTGTGCAAACGCTGGAACCTGTTACTTCACATGGATGGCGCTCGCATTGGAGTCGCACTGAGTGCGCCGTCAAATAATTTGACACCGCGAGATCTAGTCGATCTAACAGACATTTTCTGGATTGGCGGGACCAAGATGGGCGCATTACTGGGGGAGGCCATTGTTGTGCGGAGCCACTTGGCGGAAGGCTTTGCTTTCCACTTGAAACAACACGGCGCCTTGCTGGCCAAGGGTCGTATCATAGGTGCCCAGTTTGCAGAACTCTTCCGGGGAGATCTCTTCTTTGAGCTGGCAACAAATGCCAACAAGATGGCCCATATGATTTCCGACAATTTCCAAACGTTGGGATACCGATTATCGGCAAAAACAGAGACGAATCAAGTTTTTGTAATACTGCCAACAAGCTTGATTCGCCGCTTAGAAGAGCGGTATAGCTTCTATATCTGGGAGCACCTAGATGAGCAACAAGCTGTGGTGAGGATTGTCACGTCATGGGCAACAAATGCATCAGAGGTGGCCGATTTCAATGCGTGGGTGAGACAGTGGACTTAATTGCATACGAGCTGAGCCATCTTTATAAAGTATAACTAGCCTGGCTTTCATCATATAGATTTAAATTAGACTTCTTAGTGTTAGACTTCAAGTGTTAGATGCTCTGGGTCCTTGACTATAAATTCACCTTTCCAAGCCTCCTGCTCTAGCCCTCTAACCCATGTTTACTTTCTCCTTCCAAGCCTCTTGAAACCCATATAACACATAATCCTCGTGTTTTGTACGCTTTTTTTGCTTTTTCTTAAGTTTCCTATATTTATTTTTAATTTTCTCCCATTTTGATGTTTCAGCTTTCATTACCTTATCTTCTCTTTTCTTTCCTTTTATTTTTGGCGCAGCGACCAGCCAAAGAATCCACGCTCATTATCTTCGATACCGCCTCGGACTGCTCAATTTGCATTGATTTGGCGAACTGGCGACTCGCCGACTCCCGAAACGCGGAAATAGTCCTCGATCCAACCACAACTCCGCACATTTATTCCCGATACTTCGGAAATATATAAATAACTCCAGTTTACTACCTCTCCCCAATTTCACAACAAACCTCCCCCCTCGCCTGTCTCTACCTTAGTAACTTATCGGGAATCAATCTTTCCGAAATCGTTGTTTGGTTTATCATATAAAAACCGTCTCCTCTCAAGTGATATCTTGACTTTATTTTTTTTTTCCTACTACACATATTTATATGATAGATATTTTGATATACTATACTCAATTCAAGATCAAAACAGAGGCATAGAAAGCAAAGCAAAGCGAGAATACAGATATAGAAAAAAGGTTGTTCAAACAGCCGTATCCTGAAGACGAAAGACTTAGGCTGCAAGCTGCAAGCTGCAAGCTGCAAGAGTCAAGCATCATGGTACGTGCATGAATCCTGAGTCCTGAGTCCGAAAATATATATGTCATTATCCGGATCCAGCCAGCTGCTTCAGGCATGCCGCATATATCATACAGTATACTCACACGAACAATTGCGATTTTGGGATGATTCCAGAAAACCAACTAATGCGTCTTCTAACTAGTCAATATCAACAATCGCCCGCGGGACCGGCACAGTGCCAGTATACCAAACCCAAGCATCGCTACACGAGCTCGTGACGAGAATCGTCTCGTGTCAATTGATACATTCTCTTCCAGAAGCGGACAGAGGGCTTTTCAAAGGTGCCATCGATAGTGGCAGCGAAGAAGACGACTATGTTATTGCCACCGAAGAAACGATATTTCATCCTCAAGGCGGCGGACAGCCCAGCGATATCGGGTACATGAAGCCCGCGGTGCCTACTTCGCAACTGGAATCTCTAGATGAAATGAGGACGCCAGAGCAACACGGTCAAGATCAAGCAAATACACTAGAACGAAAGTACCAAGAAGATCCACACAGACAAGACGAAAAGGCAGAAAATAACAAACAAGGTTCATCGATATTCAACGTCAAACTTGTCCGCAAGTCAACCACAGCGCCCCAAATCATCTATCATTTTGGAAGATTTTCGTCCTCGTCACAAGATGCCAAAGGAGGACGTCCCAATGATCAAGGACCTCCAAACGAACAAGTTCAACCAACATGGCAAAAAGGCGCATCCGTCATGCAGACCATCGACAGCGCCACACGCAACTACCACTCGCGGTACCACACGGGGGGGCACATTCTGGGCCTTGCAGTCCGACAACTACAGGACCAAATCGGACAACCCGTGTCTGAAATCAAAGCAAACCACGCGCCGGGGATGGCGTTTGTCGAGTTTCGGGGCCTGATTGCCGGTGAGCACAAGGCTGCGATTCAGGAAAGGGTGAGCGAGTTGGTGCAGCGGAGCCTTGCAGTGAATGTTGAGTTGTGGGATGAGGAGCAGGCAAAAGCGCGCTGTGCGGCGTTGCCAGAAGGGTTTAAACTGCCAATTGACGGTGATGGAAAAGTGCAGGTGCGTGTGGTAGATGTTGATGGCGTGGGAGCGTATCCCTGTGGGGGCACGCATTTGCCGACGACGCGGGATATTGGAGGCGTTGTGGTGAGGAAGATCAGTAGGTCGAAGGGCGTTTCGAAGGTGTCGTATGAGATTACGGATGTGTGAGTAGTGAGTATTTAAGTAGCAGCAGCAGAGGAGTTTAATGGGATGGTTTTCGGTAGGGGAGGTGGAGTTGTGCCGGATATTGAAATAGATTTAGATTTATTAGGTTTTTTTTGGGGGAAGGGAGTCGTAGTCACGACCGCTAGCTTGAATTCTCAATGTCTCGTATCAATTAATAGTGAAGACCTGTCTACACTCTACATCAATAAACAGGGAAAGGGGCCATCCTTGGCTTGGTGAGACTGCAGCGATATGGTCAGAGGATCCTTCTCTGCTCGGGACAGTCAATCAAAAGTGGTCTTCGATTGTCTGAAGGCAAACACCGAGTCCTCTTGCGAATCGTGCAAGCAGGAGATACCCATATGACGATTGTGTCTGCTTCGTCAGAAATGTCTTCCATGAGGGTCAGACGGTAAGGCATGCGTCATCATCAAATTCAAGGATGATGCTACCTCAGCTTCTTGAGAGTCCTCATAGAGAGTGTTTATTCAGGTAAGGAGGGCTGTCCTTGAAGGAATAACGGTGAGCCAGTATAGTGTCTCTCCCGACTGGGGCACAACTGCGAACGGGAGCCTTTGAGTCGGTCTTGTTAAAGGGCGACAATGACGGACGCACGTCGGCTACAAATGGGGACCGAATGAGTGGGATTCGTCCTGAGCTCGCGGAATCCCCCAGTTCATGACCAACAAGTGACTAATAATAGCATGTTGGACGAGTAATGGTGAAGATGTCACAGTAGTGGCTTGTTGTGACGTGCATGAGACTTTGAGATACAGGCCGACTCACCGGGTATGCTGATCATCAAGGACCTTAGTCGGCCTCAAGTTCCGAATCTGGATCATTCTGCAGTCCTATGCAAGTCCTACAGCTTGGCTTTCCCATGTCAGCCAAAATTGGGCCATGCAGAGTCAAGCCCTGTATCAAAACCAGATGACCATGTTTCGTCAATAAAGGGCCACTGCAGCATCTCCAGTTCGTGAGAGTCCAAGGTAAACTGGTCACTAAACGGAAGATGGGTCTGAGCAGGAGAGTCCATCTGTCCCCCTTGTGGAGGTATATTTGCCTCCGTTCCTGTTGCTCGCCGGCGGGTATTCGAGGACGGCCCCTGAAGAGGACGAGACGATCGAATATCGCCGTACTCATCGAGAGTGCCTGCTAGGGTGATATGGCCGTGACGGTCACCTGCAAGGACGTGCTCTTGGTTATTCTTCGCACTTTGGTAGAATTTGTTTGCTTCTTGTACGGTTCGCCACTGCCAATAGTTAACCCCGATGCAAGTTAACTTGAAAATAAAAATAGCAGACATACCCAGCTATGACCGACTGGCCAGAATTTGCACAGCCGTTCAAGGTACGAGAAATTAGACTTCTTCTCTGCCTCTGCCCGCTCTTGCCCACCTGGATATCGTAACGGTGACACCGTGCCATACATATTTACATGTGCAGCAACAAAGGCACTGAATCCGGAATATGGAGTGATGATGGGGGCCCCGGAGGCCTCCAGGGCTGATAAGACACCTCCAATACTTTGTGCAGCTTCAAAAAGGTGTTCAATGGCACGATCCTGACGGGACTCATGGACCTGCTTTAAGCTAGACAAAAGCTGGTCGCGATAGAGGAATAGAATGCTGCAGCAAGTTAATCACACTGAACTGTGACTAATTTGATATGACTCGGAGAATGGTCATCCTAACACCTACCTCATAAAATAGATCAGATTGATGTAAGCAAAGAGCTCACCGTATCCGAGAGCAACATGCGCCTGGACGCTAGTAGCGGGATATTGAAGAGTGAAGTCTTGCAGGGCCCTCCATTCATCCAGCTCCTCTTTCAGGATTTGCCAGTTCCGCTGCTGGATCGATAATGAATCCGTAGTCGTTGACGATGTCCGACCACGACGACTTTCGTTGGCAAATCGCAAGATGCGTACAGAGATATCAAACCCGCGGGTCACGACGATCAAGCCATGATCAATAGTCATCTTCATGCACAGCGGGGAATCTCGACTAAGATTCGCCGGCATCAATCTTGGTGACCCTCGACGACCAAAATTGAAATCATGATCGCTGATTGGCAAGGGCACAGAGATCTGGCGAAAGGAGGGAGAAAAATGCTGGCGAGCTCCTGAGCTTAGCTCACAGTCTTGAGCAAAGCAGACCCAATAAGTGCGGACAAGCTGCTCGTACTGGATCTGGGAGGCTTGGAATTCATCTGGATTTTGCTCCATGCTATCGTCCGCTGTTCGTAACAGCGACTGGACCATATAAGTTGCCATTCCTGACGAGGTCAGCGCATGTTCCATATAAAAAAGGCGCTACACTTACCACTATACATCCATGCTTTATAGGGATGCCCTGAGCCCCACTCATAGAACACCATCATTGCTGAAGACTGTGCCAGGTAAAGTGAAGGAGCCTCGAATGCCTTACGAGCCAGCTCGGCGCGTGCATACTCGGCATATGTTTCGCCAGCCTCCAGGTGATGCTCTGGAAGAAAGCGGGCACATAAGGAAAACAGTGAAGCCACAAACACCGGGTCCACGGACGAAGGATTGGCCGATATTTCGGCAATAAGTGATGGATAATGGAGAAAGTTGGCTACAGGGAATTTCTTACGGTAGGTATCACAGGCACAGATGATGGTGGACGCAGATAACGATGCAATCGGATTAGAAGGCGTAGTAGGTTGGAGATCATTGGTTGGGGCGGCGCGATTGACAGTGGAATTGGCCACTGCAGCTCTAGGAGCAGATCTTGCCTTGTGCTGAACTCGCTCCGAGTCTCTGCGTGGCCTTAAAGGCGACGCTCGTGGATCAGTGAGCACGCAAGCCTGTCGATTCCGCCGTTGACACCGACGGCAAGGCGGATGACCTTCATGTATACACTTGACCTTGGCTTCTCTACAATCATTCTTAGTGTGATGAATTTGAGGACATGGAATCGATCTCATCTTACCGACAAGCATCACAGGATATAGAAAGCCGCATTCTCTGTGCATTAACCAATTCATCAATCGGGTATGTCGATGATATTGTGTGTTGTCGGGAATCGCAATGTCGGGAATAATTTAGACGATCCGTAGGCTATCCTCGTCTAACAACCCTACACCATATAGGTTGTATTTCAGTCTAATATCTCAATTACTCGTGCTCATATCGAATTGATACTTTATTTCAAGGTAAATGGGTGAATCTGAATTGCGAGATTCTTTTTTTTTTTTTCAATAGAGCTGACCTGGGCTCAAGGCCAGGAAAAAGAACCCCTGGAGAGGCAAATTCTGAAGTAGGAGTATTGTCGTGGAAAGCTCGTATAATTGCTATTAATATTAATTAAGGATGCATTACTTTTCATAATCATCTTATATGCCTTTGCCCTCATTCAGCGCCAAGCTTGTATATAAAGACGTAAATTGTTCCCGCAATGAACCTGTGAGAAAGCATGCGCAATGCAGCTGCAATCGAACGTGAGCAACAAACTATCACGTTGGTCTCCAAAACTTCCAGCCGTCCCTCTTTTCCTGAACGCCCACGCCGACCAAATCTTCGATCGCGGCGGTATCTGGCGCATTCAAGAATTTCTCCTGATCAATTTCTTCACCGCCCTCTTCGTCGGTGCCATTTTGCAGCACCGCCGGCCACAGCACACCGACGCCATCACCTCCAAGAGTAGTCTCAAAACGCTCAAAGCCCTCAGCATCGAGCTGGTCCATCAATCCTTTGACCTTTTCCACGTCTGCCTCGGGCTTCAGAATGGTGATGGCACAACCACCGCCACCAGCTCCTGTCAGTTTGGTCCATCCAATGCCTGCATAATCAACAAGCTCGCGAATACGTTCCAGACGAGGGTGTGAGACACCCAAGGACGTCAGCAGACCATGATTGATCTGGATCAATTCTCCAAGGTACTGGAGAGAAGCAGGATCATCCTTGTTGTAGTCGGGAGAAGTAAGGAGCTTGTATGCCGAATCGGTCACTTCGTGGATAGCGTCCAGAAGCTGATTTGTTACGGTGGGGTGGGCTTCTTTCAGCGCGCCCACTTTGGCGACTTGAGTACCAGTTGAACGTGGATGGCGCGAATTGACCAGCAAAAGGGGAAGCTCTGGGAAGGCTCTTAATGGTGTTACAGTGGGAGGTCGGCCAGAGACCTCGCGCTTGTAAACAACGGCTTTTCCTCCGGCTGAAACGGTATTGTCCACACCACTGGGATTTCCATGTATACACATTTCTCCGACAAACGCCCAACGGTTAATCCTCTCCAATTGCACTTCAGACTCGTCGGATGGTTGGTCCGCGTGAGGGCCTGCCAAGGTTCGGATTTGCAATAAGAGTGCAGTGCTAAGGCAGACGCAAATGCTGGCACTGCTTCCCAGACCGGCCCCCACTGGTAATGTAGAACGAAGCGTATATATACATGCGGATGACTTTGGCGAGCCCAGCGAAAGATATAGGTAAAGGAACGCGAATGCCGAAGCATGGTGGACTTTGCGCGCATCGGGAGAAGCATTAGGGGAGACAACAGAGAGATGGGGTTTGATAGCGTCCACAAGTTCTTGGTCCAGAGAAGTGACCCTGTCGTAATAGTACTTCTTTTTCGATGGCGCCGAAAACACATCCCACGGCAGTGTTTCAATATCCCAGGTATGGTCGAGATCAATATCAGGGAATCGCAGAGAGACGGTTCTATGTGACTTGGACAGCGTCGTAACGTGAAGATAAGACCGGAGAGAGATTGTTGCTGCCATGGCCGGCTAAAACGGTTTGATCTCTCGTTAGTCTCCTGTCAGGGCAATATATCTGGAAATTCTGCTCACCTTTCCATAGACGACAGCGTGTTCTCCAAATACTATGACTTTGCCAGGCGCCGAGACCATAAAAGCCGGGGCCATTGGCGAAGACTTTCTTCGATCTGGCGCGGGTCTTGAGGCGGCATGATGGCCTTGGAAAGGAGCATCATTCAGGTGCGCAGCTTCGAGGCCATGCTGGAGATGGGCCACCGGGGCAGGAATAGCACTGCCATTAGATTCTTTCGAAACGAAAGCACCGTGATTCGAAGTTGCACCGTTGGCACCCTTGAAGTCATTCATGATTGCAGCTGTGAATCGTTGGACTAGGCTGCCTGTCGTCAGGGGATTTAGACTAGAAGGCTGCAGGGACGGCGCATATATATGGTGGAGTTGTGGACTAAAAGGTAGCGTCGTAAGGTACTAACTACAGGTATATCATCCACCTCCAATGGCCGCAACGGTTAATTAAACTTTTGGCGGGTCAGGAACAAGCGATAATCTTATCGCTCCGTCAGCCGATTTTATATGACACTTTCAATGGATCTCTCTTTGTGATTTAAAGTTGATTTGAAGAGTAAAGACGGAAAGCAAAATTCTAAAGTGGATAGAGGAGGATCATCTCAACTCTTAATACACCTGTTTGTTCTTTGTCTTCGGGATGGCTAATTGTGGGGAACCTGCTCTTATTGCCGCGGTCTTCCGCCGCCTTTACTATATGCTCCGATGCATAGACTGCCGGCGTCAAGACAAGGAGAAAGATTATGAGGCAATACAATTACCCATAAGAAGCCTGCTGAGACACAAAGAATTCAAAACCTGCATACTTCTTGTCACAATGTTCAATGGCTGATCTCTTCTTTATGAACATGACTTGATGTCAAGTTCTTTCCTTAAGTGGTTCACCATAACATTGTACTCCCAATATCCCAGACATTGCATGAAAAGGATATGTTCAGCTATCTTATAATTGACACTGTAATTCAAAAAGTAAAGGTTTCCAAAGAACTAAAAGCAACCGGCTTCTGCATTGTAGATATCACGGAATCATCTTGTTGGCACGTGGAGATAAGTTGACGATGACATAAGCAAGGATATGGCTGCCTGAGACAATGATGAAGTCGTCTCGAGACGTCAACACACGACAAGGTGGTCTCATCTGCCTTGAACAGCATCACCTGTACAATTCACTCGTGTCGTTCATTGAATTGGTGCACTACTGCTGCATCATGGATTTCCTTCAGGTTCGTACTCTGGCTAGCAATTCTTTCTCCGCCGTCCATCTCTGCTAATAGACAGCTCCAGCGCCTCGCGCGCTTTCTAGACCGTCCGCTCTTCCCCTGGAAGAATCTTCTCGTTGGCTTCTCTGTCGGACAATTCGTCTTTGAGAGCTTCCTTTCTCTCCGTCAGTACCGCGTTCTGCAGCAAAAGAAGCCGCCGAAGACTCTCGAAGGAGAGATCTCCCAAGAGGTTTTCGACAAGAGCCAGGTAAGCGCTGTTGTCACAGACCACAGCCTTTTTCAAGGCAATGGACAAGGCTTATGCAGCAGCTTTAGGGATATGGGCGTGCCAAGGCCAAGTTTGGCTTTATTGCATCTCTCTACAGTCAGATCCAAAACATTGCATTCGTCTATCTCGATATTCTCCCGAAACTCTGGAGCGTCACCGGTATACTGCTGGCCCGTTACTTTCCTACGCGGTTCTCGGGCGAGATTACCCATTCTCTGATATTCTTCTTTGCCTTTAACATCATTTCGACTATACTCGCATTGCCGACCTCGTACTACAGCACCTTTGTCCTGGAGGAGAAATGGGGCTTCAACAAGCAGACCGTCAAGCTCTGGGTATCCGACTTGTTAAAGGGACAAGCATTGATGGTTGTTTTGGGCACTCCTCTTCTCAGTGCTTTCCTGGCAATTGTTCAAAAGGTCGGTACATCTCAAAATATCAGAAGACGAACCTCGGACTAATGTAACCTTATTCAGACCGGCAACAGCTTCTTCTTCTACCTTTGGCTTTTTGGAATGGGCGTGCAGGTCTTTGCCATTACCATCTACCCGATTGCAATCTTGCCATTGTTCAACAAGCTCTCTCCGCTCGAAAAGGGCCCGCTCAAGGAGGGTGTCGAGTCCTTGGCGAAGCGCCTGGAGTTCCCCTTGCACGAGCTTCACGTCATTGACGGAAGCAAGCGGAGCGCTCACAGCAACGCCTACTTTTACGGTCTGCCATGGAAGAAGCACATTGTCATCTATGATACTCTGATTGAGAAGAGCGAAACGGAAGAGGTTGTGGCAGTTTTGAGCCACGAGCTTGGCCACTGGAGTCTCGGCCACACCACCAAGCTCTTTGGAATTGCTCAGGTTAGTACAATCCGTATCCAGCTCGACAAGTTGAATGTACAGCTCAATTGACCTTCTCAAGTTCCACATGTTTTACATTTTCGCCCTCTTCTCGGTATTCATCAACAACCGATCGCTGTACCAGGCGTTTGGCTTCCACAACCAATACCCTATTATAATTGGTTTCATTCTCTTCTCCGACGCTCTCGCGCCTCTCGACACCGTCGTGAAGCTGCTCATGAACATTCTCAGCCGCAAGTTTGAATTCCAAGCTGGTAAGTCTTTTGTATTTCACCAATCTGTATTCTCACATCCTCTGACGACTTATTTAGATGCATTCGCCGTCAAGCTGGGCTACTCTGCCGAGCTCGCCAAGTCTCTGATCAAGCTGCAAGTTCAGAATCTGAGCACCATGGATGCCGACCCGATCTATGCCAGCTACCACTTTTCCCACCCCATTCTGCCCGAGCGTCTCGGCGCTCTGGGATGGTACAGCGAAAAGGCTGGTGGCAAGAAGAAGGAAGAAGACACTGTTGGTAAGGCAACAGGCCGCGAGCTTTGAATAAGTTACGGCAAAACTTTTATTTCTTCTAGTTGATATACATCAAAACAGTATGCTCCACAGAAGAGGAGCGTAATAGCATGTTTTAGAAAAGAAAGAGTATACCTGTAAAATAGAAAAAATAGTAAAAATTGCTTTTGGATACCATTCCATAATAACTCCTGAAATATCCCACATTTATATGCGCCGCTGAAAGTTAGACCCCCAAGTCTAGCTGGACCAAAGAGAAAAAAGAACCACTTTATGCAATAACCTCCTATCCTTCCTCCTATCGCAACCCACACATACAGATACACACACTCTCTCCATTTCAAGCACCCTCTGCATCCTTTTCCTTCTGACGCTGGGCCTCCTTCTCCCGCCTCTCCTGCAACCTTCTCTCCTTCTTCGCCTTTTTCCGCGCGTCCTTGTCCACCGGGGCGCCCGCACCCGCATCTGTTTCCTTGACCGCAGGCACCTCCCCGCCATCCGTCAGACCCGTCTGTCTCTGCCCAATCTCTCCGGACTCTATTCCCTCCTGCTCGCGCTGATACGCCGTCAAATCCTGCCACTCTCCACCCTGCCCTTCTCCTTCTTCCCCGGCGCCGCCCGTCGTCGTTTGAACACCCTCCATGGCATCTCCTTCAGCAGTAGGCGCATTATTACTTTCGTCGTTCCCCTCGAAAAACGACATGTCCGCTGCCAAGTGCTCGCCGCGCAGCCCGGCTTCGACGCGCCGCAGATGATGCATCGTTAGCCCGCCACCAGACGACTGCTGTGGCCCGCGCTCTGTCAGCATCGCGTCCGGTAGGAACGCATGGTTGGTCGTCGAGGATTCAATGTACGTCTGCACGAGCCCCAGCGCGGACGCAGGGCTGATTTTGCGCAAGGTGAAATGGTGCGTTGGTGGGAACGGGGTTGCCGTGGCCATGGCGGGATGCTATGATCGAGCAAGAGACTTTTAGAAGGGAATGTAAATATGTTAAAAGGAGGATTTGGACGTTGGGTTGTTGTGTCGCAGTCGGGTTGTGCGGTTGCGTTGAGTTTGGTGGGTTTGGTTTGGAAAAAATAAGTTCCGTTGGAGAAGGAAGACCGCTGTGAGTCCGATTTTATGAGCAGCACAAGATGACTGTAAATTGAAGGGAGAGTGAGCGGTAAAGGTAAAGGTAAGGGCTGGCGCTGGAAGACAACAAGACTGTCAGAGGAAACGGAGGGTGGAAACGGAGGTTGTGATATTATTTTTTGGCGGATTGGCGGAGAGTTTCTTGTCTGGCTCAGTGTCGGCATTTTCGTCTGGCAAAACTCCGACCCCCGTCAACCCAGCCAAAGTCCAAATCGACAACCTTCTCGTCCAAATCATCAATCACTGTGTCCCGCCTGCTCGAGGAAATTCTTCTCGCCACGCCGTCTGTCCAGACTCATCACACTTCTCTCTCACTTCTCTCTCAGCTGTCGGGTGCTGCTCGAGTATCTTGAGACGGACTTACGATACCTACGGTCCCTCAATTGAGCGCACCAGCGATTTTTCTCCCGTCCAACACGCAGCACCGAAAGTTCATCCAATAGCGACATTCAAATCAACATGCTCTGCGTGCGCTGTCTCCGCGGCAGTGCCGTCGGCGCCTTGTCTCGGGGTGTTTCTGCCTCTGCTCGACCAGCTACGTCCATCGGCGCTGGAAATGCTACGAAACGGTGAGTTTGAGCTGGAGTCCTAGCTATTCCTCATTACGATCATTACCAGACCTCAATTCATGACAACCCTTTGTGCAATACGAAAAGAACATACTCGAAACAAATTACAAGTCACAAGGCTAACGTTTCCTTGCAAAACAGGTCTCTTACAATCCCAACTCTCTTCCGTCCACGTCTGAGCTATCCTCGCGCTTCTCCCTCCATTTCTACCGCCGTCTCCGCTGGCCCCGCTGGCACCGCCTCCGAAGCTACTTCATCTTCCTCAATCACAAATGCCGCGAGTGCTGCGACGGGCATCTTCTCCGCCGGTATCCCGAAACCGTCAACCCACCCGGCCATGGCAGGCACGCAGCTGCGTACCGTCGTGCGCAATACGTTCCGGCCCAGCCACCGCGTGCGCAAGCGGCGACATGGCTTCCTTGCGCGCAGACGTAGCCGGACTGGACGACAGACTTTGACGCGGAGACGAGCGAAGGGCCGGGGAGACTTGAGTCATTAGCCTGTTGTTTCCAAGTCTTACTAGTCTGTTCGTTTTCCAAGTCTTATTCGTCTGATCTTTCCTTCAAGTCTTATTAGTTCTTATTATTTTCTTTCCATTTCTTTTCTTTCCCCTTTTCTTTGGTTTGTGTATTATAGAATGTCGTCTGTGACGGGATTGTGATAGAACCTGCAGCTACAAAGAATGACAATTTTCTTATTTATATTTTTCCTTTTGTCTTTTCCCCCCTCTTTTTTTGTCCCAATTGAATGATTTTAGACGGAATCAGTGTCTCGATCTTATTTATGTCTCGTCTCGATTCCAGTGTTGTCTTGTCTCGATCCTATCGTTTATCGTTGTCTGAGCTTCACGTCTTCAACGCATAACACGCATAAGCCGATGATATGACGCAGAGGGTTGATATGACAGAAAAGGGGTGTATATCTTTCCTTTTTTTTCCCTCTTCAAACTCTTTACCCCCTCCCCCTTTCTTCTGTGTGTGTGATTGTACGCCACCATTGTACAATTGCACCATTGCACCAATGTATCACTGTAACTTACCATTATATCACAACTTGAGATAACTACCTTACCTTACCTCAAGGCATAAAAATATCCAATATCCAATATCCAATACCTCGCAGCATGCAGGAACTCCTCGAGCTACGGATTGTATCGTATCGTATGTAGTGCCATTCCTCCCATTCCTCCCATTCCTCTCTTCACTGCAGTGAAAATAATAATAAAGTAAAAATAATAAAAACCTTCTTAGATTGCGGGAAAAAAAGAGGTATAGACAACCTCTTTCACACCAAGTTGAATTAAGTTGAATATCAATAGAATATCAATAGAATACCAATAGAGTGTAGAGTGTACAGTGTAGGTATAAACAGACATTATTCGTATTTTGGATAGTCTCGTTTCTTTCTAGAGTAGATTCTTATCTATGTAGCAGAACAGCAGAACAGCAGATATAGATACCAAACGTTTAAAAAAGAATAATAGACGGCACTTGAATGCGTAGCGCAGGCTCAGCCTTACGCGGTGCCCCGAGCCCCGTAAACTCCGCCAGAACGCCTTATTTCCTAGGTTTGTATTTCTCTCTCTTTCCCCATTGTACGTCTCTTACTTCTTTTCGTGTCGAAAGCCCTCTATGACTATGATTCGGGATCGAAGAAACCGTTAAGACCATAATTGGGAAGGACAAAACCCCTAAGACTATGGCTGGGACCGAAAAAATAAAACCGCCACCCGGGTTAAAAAAAAAAGAGAAGATAGTCTTCAAAGATTAAATCCGAGAACAGAGGGTGTACAAAACCGAGACAGGAAAACAAATCTAAGATGATGCCTGTTTTGCTTGTGACGCCTCTCTCAGAGCCTGCATGACGCGATCAATCTGGTCCATATCCGCCGCATCCAACTTCTTCTTCTCCGGACCATCCGCCGCGGCCACAATCTCCGCGGGGAGATGCTTGCCCGCTTCGTCCAGCGCGGGCTGGTAATTCCGGACCGCCGACGACAGCGCATAGATTGCCTTTCGACGAACCTGTTCGTTGGCATCCCCGACCGCGATGCGCACGAGGGTAGGTACCCCGCCTAGTATCAACACCTGTTACACAAGTTAGCAAGACCAACTATCCTCCAACAGACAAGGTTTTTCTCAAAGGAAAGGTATCTCTCAAAAGGCAAGGTTTTTCGAGCTACGTCTCAAAACCAAACCAAACCAAGGGGAAAAAAAAAAAAAGGCAACCTACTCGTTCCTGGGCTTTGGGATTATTCTGCACCGCCGTGCCGACACACCACGCAGCCATTTTGCGCATCTCGGGCTCAGCGTTTTCCAGCTGTCCGAGCAGTGGGGTCCAGAGACCCAACGGCTCCTGATTGTTCGCATTGTCTATCGTCTCGATCAATTGCTCGTAGTTGTCAAACGCGATCAACTTGTTCTCGAGATCGACGTTGGGAGAGACGATTGCGGCCATGGCGTCCTTCATGAGATCGGCGTCGGAGGGGCCGCCGAGGAGCTGGGCGAGGGCTTGGGGGTCGATGCCCCGTGCGGCATCGCCGGTGGAAGTTGTGTTGTTGTTGCTGTTAGAGGAGGGAGTGTCTTTGGAGTGTTCAACGCCCCATTTGAGGAGAGAATTGAGACCGGGGTCTGTCATGTTGATCGTTGGTTGTTGGTTGATGGTTGCTGGTTGTTTTTCTTGGGGGAAAAAAAAGATTTGGTGTTAAAAAAAAAGATAACAGGGAAAGTAGAAAAGTAAAGTGGAGTCTAAATGTAAAGACTATAAGAAAAACAAAAAGCAAGAATAATAGCTTTTCAGGGGAAAGTCTGAGAAGGGAATTGCGGTCTTAAGAGTACAGTTTGAAAAATACAAAAGTTGGCTGCGTCGCGGGGTCCCAAGTGACGATGTTGCTCGGCGATTCGCGAACGTCCGGCGGGATTCTCTGACTTTCTACCCTTTTCGGGTTAGTGCATGTTTCCGTCATGGAGATATGTTGCCCTGTTGCCCTGTTGCGTACGGTTGACAGCATCAGGATTGTCTCATAGCTATGTTTACAAGCATGATATTCAATGGTTTAATCAATATGTCATATACTCAAAATGCAGACTAAAATGGCGGTATGATTATCATTATGATTCGTAAAAACGAAAATCGGTAGGGCGTAAAGTACGCTCCCTGACTCACAGGCTTAAAGTCAATGATTTGATGCAACAAATAATATTATCTTTCTAACAAATAATTCTTTTCAACCACTTGTGGCTATTGCAGTGATTCTATTTCCAATACTCAAAAAGTCTTATATCAGCCCAAATGCAGACCGTACCTCGGTACCCAGTGCTAGTAAAACAGAGTAGGAAATATTGAAAATCTCTAGTATTTATATCCTCTGCAATCCATGCGTGAAGAAGAAGAAATCGGATTTTGTGTCAGGAAAATCTCATCATTCTCTCTTCTCTAATCTTGATGCTGAACACATCCTCAGTCGTTGCGGTTCTGGGCAAGACGTCTTCCAATGTTACCAAAACAGACACAGCTGCAAAACAAGACACTGGCAATCCAGGTCTTGACGCCAATGCTTTCGACATTGATCATTCCCTCTGGAACACCGTACAAAGTGCTCAAATTGGCGGCGCCGGTGCCGCCTTCACCGAAAAAGGCGTGCGGGGAGCTAGTCGTGGCGGGCGTGGGCACCATATGAGGATTGATTTGAAGGAGGAGGGCCGTACCCATGATGCCGACGGCGGAGGAGAGGAAGAGGCCGGGTTTCGATCGATCAATGACGTACCATAAGACCGGATTGACAAGAGCCAGCGTCAACGATGCCTGCAGTGTCGATTGCCAAGGGAGTTTTCGCTAGATCCGAGTTAGCTATCCACCAGATTCTCTTTCTCTCACACACACACACAATTCGTTGTAAAACATACAATTGCTAGGGCAATGCCAACAAAGGCACCAATTCCCCGTATCGCAGAGTTCCAATCCGCTCCCTGGCTGCTGTTTGACTCGTGCTCTTCAGTCCGCGATGGAGATTCATCGGCGACTTCCACGCCCCCTTCTTCCTTGAGAGACTTTTTCGTGCCAACCGCTTCGCTGGAGCCCGTCCTCTCCTCCCAAACAATGTCAACCCAGGGCAAAAGTCCGCCAAAGAAGATGCCAGCAATGCCCCATAAAATCAGGTAACGCCGCGAGAGGTGATCCACCCCCTCCAATTGCACCGGCGCCAATCTTTTATCGTGAAGATGCGAAATGACTATCCCTCCGGCAATGCCAAAAATAAAAAGAAGCGTCGACCGCACAAGCAAAGGCACGCCGGTGCCCCAAAAGCCGTGGCGCGGCATGTGGTGTGGACGTACATTCTTGCCGCCAGGCCGCTGCCAGTGAGCAACCGGCGAAGGACGAACATCGCTTTCATCACTGCGGCGACGGTTGGGCGTCAGAGCACCCGTTCCCCAGGGAGTCGACGGCTCGTCGCGAGAAGCATCCTCTTCTGTAGGCGAATAGATACCAAACAGTGTTGAAGAGGTGAGATTGAGGATCGAGCGGGTTCTCGAAGGCGGAATATCATCGCTCTTGCGGTTGGTGTAGCCGGTCGAGTTCTCTTCGCTCCGTCGTGGTTGAAGCATATTGGTA
This sequence comes from Xylona heveae TC161, assembly GCF_001619985.1. Lineage (NCBI taxonomy): Eukaryota > Fungi > Ascomycota > Xylonomycetes > Xylonales > Xylonaceae > Xylona > Xylona heveae. The sequence continues at coordinate 2,057,892 of NW_017264195.1, read as the reverse complement.
CCGGCGTCGACAGGCGTCACCGGGGAAGGGGACTCGGTCGAGGCCGGCGTTAAATCAAACGGACGGCGCGGAATCGGCCGTAATATGTCAGGTTTCCTTTCGGCACCGCTCGCCATGGCGTCAAAAGAATTGAGAGCGGAGTATTGGTCGGAGATTTAGGCTCCAGATTGGTGGTTGCAAAGGTGTAGAATATGTTTCGAGTATTGAACAGACCCGTTCTAAGGCCTGTATCTTTCGAGATTATATATTCAAGCGGCCAGAAACGTGAAGAGTTCGGACTCAGATCGAACCGATGTTGCTGGGAAATTATAATGAACCATGGAATGGCTTCAACCGTCTGCGTCCTCGAGAATCCCAGGAGGATGTCAAAGTAGTGGCGAGTTATAGTATCGTAATGCGAAAGGGAGGGAGGAGACGGAGATCCACCGTTGTCAAATTGGTGTCCCGTGCGCCGAAACTCTCCGAGATCTATATAGGTGGTCTACCGGAGGCTGAGGATCTTAGCCAAGCCGCACGAGGTTTGAAACAAGACAAAATGTTCAGAAAGGAAAATGTGTCCAAAATGCAGATGAGATGTCAAAGAGTGCGGGGCAATTCAATGGAGGATGTGAGGATGGTGAATTGTTGGTTGAGAGAAGCTCAAGGGTAGGAAGCATGTGCTTATGTCTGTTAGGCTGGGATTAATGCTTAACTGGCTTTGCCGCCCTAGCAGCGACATGGCTCATGCTCGGTTATAAGTGCGTGCCTGGTTCTGTGCAGCATTCGCACTTGTATATGAACCCCTGTAGGTAAACGTACCTTGAGAGCTGATCAACAAACCATTCAATATCAGCGTACAATTAAGACGAATGTGTGATAGGTTGCTGGTTGTCTCAGAGTGAGAGAGGCCGAACTGGCTACTCCCAGAAAGACCACGAAAGGCTTAGTTGACCTATAAGACACCCCAGTTCCCCAACGCTTGCCAAGAGAGTTCCTAATAAGTGTTAAGTTTAATAACACAACCACGTCAAGGAAAGAGGATGAGATTGATACAGCTTTAGGTAAAGAAACAGAGGGGAGAAGGTCGGAAAGGTTGAGCTTACTCGGATACGTGATAGAGAGGACGAAGGAGTCTGACATGTGAAAAAAGGGCAGCGAAACCTTGTCTACGTGCTTCTCTGCCAAAGTGGGTTAGTCCCTCTTCATTGCCCCAACCCGTTGAACCGGACAAGACAAATGATACGACCGTCCATACCCTTTCCCCTAGGGTGGCAGATGGAGCAACATGGGGCCACCACAAAAGGCAAACAAATCATCCGATGGAACAAAAACGCATGTGTATCTTCCCTGTCACTGTGACAGTGTTTGCCCGCATCCCATTCAAGCTCGGAACATATAAGCCAGAAAGAGATTCTCAGGTAAACTTTTTTGCATTTTCAACGTCATGACTTTTGATTGAATATTGTCTATGCTTTAAATGGAGGGGAAAAAAAAGAATCGATGAGAAATAAAAGGGAATCAAAGAAGCAAAGACGCAAAGTATTTGCACGCCTTCAATAATGCTCATTGCCTGCATGACCCGCGCACCTATGTACGACGCGCCTGCTGCTCACCAGCGCGGGCCCCTGCCAAAGAGCAAAGGTGCTGCAAACCCCCCATCTGACATTGGCATCCAGAGTATCGTAATCATCCACTCGCACAATGTTGCCTTCCTCTATCTCGTCCTTCACATGCACGCCCACGTCAAAAGCAGCAGCACCAACTCCGTCGTAAGCAGCAGTAGCTCATTGCTCCCTCTATGATGTCCCTTGATCTCGCCGCCAATATTCGCGTTACAGAAAATTTTAAATCACCTTGTCAAGCCACTTAAACAATGGGCTCCAGAGTGTTTCCACTGTTTAAAAAATTGAAACGTTAGTGACGCAGGAGGAATGCATTGGAAAGCAAATGATACGTACGCAACAATATTGGCCCATCCAATCAATCGCCAGTGCTTCTCGATACGTCGACTCAGCGCGACCTTCTCACCAATCTCCGTGCAGGCCGGGCTCGTCAAGCTCAACTTGGCGGCATCGGCCTTGACACCAATGACCTTAGCACCAGTGGCAGTACTGCCAATGTTGACCATGAGAACTTCGTTCTTTGCGAGCTTGGCAACCTTGGCCTGCTTGCCATCGGCAGTCTTGACACCAAGGAGGCGTCGGAGCAAGAAGTAGTTGACCTCAATTTCAGTGTAGATGGCCGGCAGACGGCCCTTGAGACCCAAAACGAAACCGACTAATCGATCCGCACGGCAGAGTGTGGGGTCGACGCGGGTACCAACACCTATTGCGCCAAATCGTCAGTATGTTGTCTGCAATTCCATTATCAACTAACTGATCCAGGACGAGGCTCTTACCGATAAGACCACCGGGGACAGCAAACTTGAGGTCGTTGTGCTCAGCAAATAGTGACACAACACGACTGAAAATGGGCCGGCACTTAATCTTGCCCTGATCGTCACGGGTGACGATACCAGGGCGGATTTCAATCTCATCGCCCAACTTCAACACACCAGTCAAGATACTACCACCAGCAACACCACCCTTGAGTTCCTCAATCTCGGCACCGGGCTTGTTGACGTCGAAAGATCGAATGACAATCATGTGAGGGGCCGCGGTGAAGTCGCGCATCGGGACAGGAATCTTCGACACAAGGTACTCGTTGACGGCGTCAATGTTGTACTTGAGCTGAGCCGAGATGGGGATAATCGGGGAACCATCCGCGACAGTACCACGAATGAACTTGAGAATGGACTGGTAGTGGTCCGCAGCACCTTCCTCACGCATCAAGTCGACCTTGTTCTGAAGAATGATGATGTGGTTGAGCTTCATGATCTCAATAGCAGCCAAGTGTTCCGAGGTCTGAGGCTGAGGGCAGGTTTCGTTTCCGGCAATCAAGAGCAGAGCGGCGTCCATGACCGCAGCACCCGAAAGCATAGTACTCATGAGAATATCGTGACCAGGGCAGTCGACGAACCTATAGAGAAGGGGAACATTCCCAGTCAGCATCTGATTACAAGATAAAAATTTCTCCTTGATGCCGTAGCAAAACGGACAAAAGTGGTGGCTACATACGAGACGTGTCGCAAAAGGCGATACCGTCCGCCACAGCCCTCGCGCTCGCAAGGAGGGTCAATCTCCTTGTCACTCTTGAAGCTGCGGAAGCAGCCCGGCCGAGGGCACTCCTCGTTGTCACACTTGTAGACCTTTGCGTTGGCATAACCCAGCTTAATGGTGATGTTTCGTTCCAATTCGTTCTTGAATCGAACAGTCTGAACACCTGAGATTGCCTTGACCACCGTCGACTTTCCGTGTGCGACGTGTCCTATCGTACCAATATTGATAGTCGCCTGGCGGGCGATGATTTCGGGGGAAAGCGGGGTGAGAGTCGACACATCAAGATCCTCAGGGTTGGGCTGAGGAGGAAGCTCCGGCCGGGGCGGGGCCGGGACGGGAGCAGGCTTGCTGCTCTTCTTCAAAGCGGACTTGGGCTTGTCCAGAGACTCCTCAAAGTTCTCGTTCTCAATGTCCTGCTGGTTGGTGGGTTCCAGGGCGGGGGAGCCGGGAGGAGACTCATCCTCAGAATAGTTTCCGTTGGTAGCCATGATTGCGGTAAAATCCAACGCTGTTCCGCGGTCGCGCGTCTATTTAAAGATTTTTCCTTTTCTATCCAAAATCCGGTAAGCTTGCTGGCTTTCAGGGTCGATCAGATCAGGTGTCACTCAGGGAACCGTACAAGTCGTCCTGTTTGCACAATTCATCAGTTAGTCGGTCTGGAGGTTTCGTGACGAAGTCGACTAACGCTTGTCCTTTTCGGCTAGGAAAACCTCGGCGGCAGAATTTTGTCCCGCACAAGTCTGGATTGAAGCAGAGTGGCCAACGAATTTCAAAGGCCAGGTGGAGATCGCAACTGTCACTACACTGGACAGCAGGAGATGCGGTGGAGCGTGGAGCGGGTTAGAATTCTTGAAGCTTTCCGAGTCGGTACGGTTGGCAATTCTCAAAGAATTTAGTCAGACTGACAACCCAAGCCTCTTTTGGGGTTTTCCCTTTGGGTGAGGTTGTGGCGTCTGTGCGTTCATTGGCTCGTCTAAGCACCAGCACATTGCATTAACGACTCTCCATGCCTGAATCATAGCAGCAAGAAGACAACATGAATGCTTTCTCAGATAGTGGAGGCACAAGGCTGTATCCGAGAAAGAAAAAAGGGCATGGGAAAAATAGCGTCTACGTCAATCATGCACATGCCAGCCATTATTAAATAAAATGTCCCTATGTTGAATGCGAAGACGAAATAGTCGTAGCTACTCTGCATCTAAGAAACGTCACACTTGGATATAAATTCATGTCCCACGCATAAAACTCCCGCTTCGTTCAGTCGCAACCTTGAAGCCGAGCAAAAGAACGCCGGCGCTCAAGAGCCGTTAATTCTACCAGAGATTTAATGATGGAAAAGACGGATGCTCTGCTCAATAAAGGTGATACCAAGCTCCGCTGACGTGTCAAAGACGGCCTGGTCGTTCTGGCTACCCGTAGGCGCAGCAATGTACTTGGCACCAGAGCGGGCGACACGGAAGACGTTGTCAATGAAGGGGAACTATCAGACGTGAAAGATTAGCGATTCTGAAGAAAGTGAAAAGAGGACGACAACTATCCCATCTGTGGGTGACGGTGACTGAATTTTTTTTGGGGGGGTGGTAGGGGTTAAGACGTACGAAAGCGTCGCTGCTGACGGCAACCTCGCTCAGCTTCTTCGCCCAAGCCTCGCGCTCCTCGGCGGTGAAGGGCGTGGGGACCTCCTCAAAGCTCTTCTCGTACTCCTCCAGCTCGGGGCCCGATGAGGGGAGCTCGCCGCTGCAGAGCAGGTCAATGGCGTTGCTCTTGTCGGGGCGCTTGGTGCCCTTCTTCCACTTAATGTCAAGGACGCGGTCATGGAAACGCATCCACCAGTTGTCGGCCTTGTCACCGGCAAGACGGGTGCAGTGAATGCGCGACTGCTGGCCAGCGCCAAGACCAATGACCTGGCCATTCAAAGCGTAGCAGACAGAGTTGGATTGCGTGTACTTGAGCGCAATGGTGGCAACGGTGAGGTCACGGAGGGCGGACTCGGGCACGTTGGCATCCTTGGGGGTGATGACTGTCTTGAAGGTGGATTTCGGCACAATAGTGGCGTCATTGCGACGCTGAGAGAGCTGGATGCCGTAGACGGTACGGGTCTCCTGCTTGTAGGGCTCAAACTCCTCGTCCATCTGAAGGACAAGGTAGCGGCCACCCTTCTTCTTGGACAAGAGCTCGAGAGCCTCGGCCGAGTAGCCGGGGGCGATGATGCCGTCCGAGACCTCGCGAGAGATGATCTTGGCAGTCGTAACGTCCACTTCGTCGGACAGGGCAATGACGTCGCCGAAGCTCGACATGCGGTCGGCACCGCGGGCACGTGCGTAGGCCTGGGCGAGGGCGGAGCGCTCAAGACCCTCAATGTCATCAACCATGTAGACCTTGCGCTCCTTGGGGCTCAGGGGCACACCAATGGCAGCACCAGCGGGCGAGACATGCTTGAAGCTGGCGGCGGCGGGGTAGTTGAGCGCGCGCTTGAGCTCCTTGACGAGGGGCCACGCGTTGAGGGCGTCGAGCAGGTTGATGTAGCCGGGAGAGCCGCTGAGCACCTTGAAGGGCAGCTTCTGGCCACGAACGTAGCAGGAAGCATGCTTTTGGTGGGGGTTGGCGCCGTAGCGCAGGGAGAGATGCTGCAGGCCGTTGGCGGCGTACTTTTTGCGGAAGAAGTCGTTAATGGTGGTGTCGTAGTCAGCAGTGTGCTCGAAAGCCTTGAGGGCGTAGAGCTGACGGCTCTTCTCCGAGACGTTGCCCTTGCTCAGCTCCTGCAAGAACTCGGGGTAGTCAGAGGGGTCGCTGAGGATGGTGACGCGGGAGTGGTTCTTGGCGGCAGCGCGAATGAGAGTGACACCACCAATGTCAATCTCCTCGACGGCTTCGGGAATGGTAACATTGACCTTGGCAATGGTGTCCTTGAAGGGGTAGAGGTTGCAGACGACAAAGTCAACCTTGTTAATGTTCTGCTCGGCAAGGTCCTTCTCGTCCGAGGCGAGGTCGCGGGCAAGGATGCCAGCGTGCACGGCGGGGTGGAGGGTCTTGACGCGGCCTGAGAGCATCTCCGGGGCGTGGGTAATGGCAGAGACGTCTCTGCAAAACGTGGGTTAGTGACATGGCAGATATGGAATTTGGATAGAGCTGTGGGATCGTGGTCGCCGTAATTTCTTCAAGGGAAATTGAACGCCGTATTGTTCCGGAGACTTACTCAACCTCAAAACCAGCCTCCCGGATCATTTTAGAGGTGCCGCCCGAGGCCAGCAGGCGGACATTGTTCTTGATCAAGCCCTTGGCGAGATCCAGCAAGCCAGTCTTGTCATAGACGGAAATGATAGCTAATGGGCGGTGACGATAAGAGTCAGCGTATGGTAGCTCTTTTTGGAACGCAGAGAATGGCACAAAAGAACCTTACCGGTCTTGCGCGGCTCCTGGGATGCCATGATTGACTATGTTCAGGTCAGCTCTCAGCCTTTCCTCACTATTCACGCACAGCGTTTTGGGGAAGAGACAAAGGACTGTGAGTGCGGGAAAAAAGTTGGGGGACGAGGGGACTTTTTGGTGCACTATTTGCTGTCCCAAATTTCTAGTCGCCGTAGTGCACAAGCCAGGTTTCGTGGGCAGTAGTACAATGGCGTGTGAGAGTGGAGGAACCCAGCCTTTGTAAATGCACAGCTATGGGAGCACGTACCCGAGTAAATTGAATATGCTTCAAGTCCACAGCACGATACCAGTCAGACCAGAATTGTAATTCGGTGCAATGAGTTGTTCTGTCTATGAAAACCTCTCGCAGAAAGGTTTGGCAATTCAAATTATGAGAGAAAAGGACAATTGGACGAACAAGGGACAATTATCGGCCACTGGAGGGGTCAAGGATTATAATCATTCCCTGTCTTTGGAGGGTGGGCAAGTGGGCATATGTGTGTGTGCGGAACCTGGGCCCGCAACAAGGTCACCGTTTTTTTCTTAGTGGGGGAAAGTGGGAAATAGAGGGGCAGTTGAGGGGCACACAGAGGGACGAGGGGAGGGGCAACACCGCCAGTAAGCTCCGCCAGCAGGAGAGAATTAAGAGCGTAGATGATGCAAGAAATCTGAATGGAAAGTATCGTGCATGTATGGTGGCCTTGGAACATTAGCCTGCAAAACACAATTTTGTTTCTACTTCAATTGCAAGTCTTATGAGAGGTGCATCTGAGGCAAAAAAAAAAAAAAAAAACAAAGTGGGATGTTGCAGCATGAGAAATATCGGTTTGCTGCAGAATCCGGTCTCGGTCGAGGGAACCAATGTGGGCTGTATTTTTGCTGTGCTTTGAGTTAAGCGTGGCACAAGTACTTTACAGGGAATGGTGACGTGCAAAGATACTTGTCATGAAAAGCCTCGCTAAATTTACCCTTCTAGGACGGGGCGAAGGGAGCTGTATTACATAATCCGCTAGCAAGCTCTCATTTTCTTCACCTATTTCTTCCCTTTCGATTTTTCTTCTTCTCCTTCTTTTCTCCATATGAACAACGCAATATTTAACATTCTGATTAAAAGCGTTCCGACGAGATACCCGTCGTTTCTTCTTCGGAAGGGCGATGTGAGGCTTCCATGACATCCGGAAATCGTCAGAAGAATGGAGATTAGTGTAAAACAGCGGATGGTCTTGGGTGCGGTGTCCTTCCTTTTCTTCAATGAAGGGGGTCGCAATGATCAACCGTACAGATATGAATTGAATGATGAATGTAGATCGTCTGCAATGTGAATGAATGAGCTATTCATGCTTTTTCTCTTCATCTATAAGAATAGAGGGCGATGCTCCAAATTTGCGAAATTGGAATCTCGCAAGGGTCGATTTTGCTGTTTGCACGTGGACGTACTCTGTCAGGCAGCAATGAGCGCTTCGGAGTCCAACAGTCCCAGTCCCCCGCGTCGGCTTAGTTGGGTCCCTTTGCGAGACCGTCAATGTTGTTGTCGCTTTACCCGCTCAAGTAGTAAACAATCCGCAAACACCCACCAGATAAAACGAGACCTGACAATGGAAGCTGTGTCAGATGCCAATGTTGCTCAACCAAACTTTGCAAGGATTGCAGAACATCATCGCGGACTCGCCGAGGAACTGTCAAAATGTAGCAATCTGCCTTCGGTGGATACAGGCGCTGCTCTCGCCCAAACCCTAACATCTATAATGACCGAACTACGAGACATGAACAGAAGTTTGAACAGGCGCATGGATGATATGGATCGGCGGATGGACGAGAGATTCGGGAACCTCCAACGGGAAATGCGTCAAGGTTTTCACGATATGCAGCTCCGAATCAAGACTGTGTAAGTGTCTATAATAGTTATAAACTACAAGCGAGAATGCTAATTCGCAGGACCAGAGACTCGAACAACATTTCACGATTAGTGAATAGCCAAATCGTCTCAAACACTACAGATTTGGCACCGTTATGTGCCCTTCAGACAGGAGACCCAATTGAAGGCTTTCCACAGACGCCGTCTGAAATTGCTCGTTTATCAAGTGAGTACTTGACAACAAGCTCATTGCGCCTTCAACTATCCAGGTCCAACTTTCAAGAACAATGATATCAATTTCTGACATATGACTCGTGTCCCAGGCCAACAAATCAATTCAATTTTACGCGCTCTCGAGATTGACACCGCTGGTACAATAGATGCAAAAAGACAACGACTACGCTTATACCTTGGACTTAAAGCAGTTCCCGTTTGATAGAAATGAAGGCGGGCTTTTGCTCCGACGCGCCTTTTTCGAAAGGTCCCTTTGAATGACATTTACTGTCGATTTTCCAACATTGTTCACCGAAAGGAAATTATTTGATTGGCATTCGAACATGTACAGGATATACCTTGGGAGTCAGTCACTAGAGCCACGGCGCGGGATTTGGGGCTATGTTATTTCGGTCGCATATGTTATACGCATACAGATTTATGATGGGACATTGGGAACACGGATATACTGGGAAAATATTTTATAATAACGACGAAACGATTTGTTACTCTGCTGGTTTTTATTTTGGACATGAAGAATATAATTTCAAGATTAAATTTCGGCCACAAACGCTTGGCACAGAAATGACGTTGGCAACGAGTTATACCTTTTTTTTTTTTTTTTTTTTTTTTTTTTTTTAAAAAAAAGAAAAACAAATGTTCATATATTTTATACCCATGAGATTACCAGTGAAATAAATGCCAAGAGAACAATAATTTCTAATCATCAACGTCGCTGTGGACACTTCTGATCCCTAAAGACACTAATTACTCGCTCTTGGTTAACGCCCAGGAGCTACGGCCACATCAAACACAGGGTCCGTTTCCCCGCTTGCGTCATTGACAACAACACCAGACCAGCTTTCCTTGCAATGTAACCACATATATGCCGTACAACCTGGACACATCAAGACACCTCTGAGACTCTACATGTCACTCTCACGTCAATTGACCCTCTACCCCCTAGCCTTCTCGACATCCTAGCATCCAATACCCCAGCAAGCACTTCACCATTAACATGCCGTCGCCCTCATCCTCCACTTCTCCCCGGCAGAGCCATACGCACAAGAAAAAGCACGTCGACGTGTCCAACAACCTTATCGCCGACGGCAATCTTTTCACCAAAGCTACCTTTCCTCCGCGCTCTACGCGGCATCCCCAACAACAAGCGCAGCAGGAACAATCCGGCCCGCGAACAAGAGTCGAGTCCTACAAGCTCGGAATCGGTCCAGACCCAAAAGGCGGAAAGCCGATCATGTCCACAGACACCAACGTGGTCGAGAGCAATACATCAATAAACGTAACGCAAAAGACAAGGACCAATAACACACAAAGGACAAAGCGCAATCCGAACCTCGTCATCGCGTTTGATCTATACGGCACGCTGCTGTCCACAGAGTCGATTGCGGAGAAGTTGGCAGAGGTCTTTGCCAATGAGATTGAGGAATTCAAAGGCGAAAGCAGCAATGTTAATAATGGGAAAACGGAAAAATCTGGGTCGAGCCCGGCAAGAGAGAAAGCAAATGAAGTCGCGACACTGTGGAGGCGGTATCAGCTGGAATATACCTGGCGGCTGAATAGCATGGGTATGTCATTTCCATTCCTATCTCCATCCCCATCTCCATATTCCTGTTTCCCCTTGTCTTCTTATTGCCTGATTGTGAGGCTCCATACCCCTCATTCTTTTCGTTGAAACCTGAAATCTGAAATCCCACGGATTCAAGCTATTAAATGTGGCCACGGATTCAAGCTATTAATTTAGGTACTGTGAACATAACCTGTCTTTAATAACTAATCCATATACCCATTCATGCTGCACTCAGCAGTTCCAGTTTGTTTTCCAGATAAATATACAATCTAATACAAAATAGACAAATACTATCCCTTTTCCACCGTAACTCGTCGATCTCTGCACCACGCACTGGCCGAGGCATTCCCGTCCTCGTCCTCGTCCTCGTCCACTGCTACCACATCTTCCCGCAAAACCAAAAAGGTTCTCTCCTCATCCGCCATCCAGACTGTCATGAGCGCATACGATTCACTATCGACATTTCCCGACGTCAATCCTGCCTTGTCTGCACTCGCCAAACTCCAGCAGTCCTCCTCCCCTTCTTCCTCTCCCCCATCCCCCTCCTCGTCCTCCTCATCCTCCTCGTCCCAGAAACGAAACATTACAGCCGTAATCTTCTCCAACGGGACACAGCGCATGGTCTCCAACAGCGTGACCAAATCCTCCGACTTACGTCCGCATTACCCGCATTATCATCATCCTCATCATCAACAGCAGCAACAGCAGCACCTGTTCGACAAACTCATCACCATGGATGATCTGGGACTACGACTCTACAAGCCCGCGCCAGAGGTCTACGAGGAACTAGCCACGCGCGTGGGAAAGGACGGAGCTGTAGCCGCATCCGGAGCTGGAGCTGTTTCAGATATGGCAGAGTGCATGTTAGTATCTGTGAACCCGTTTGACATTGTCGGTGCGCGCGCCGCAGGGATGAAGGCCGTCTGGGTCAATCGCGGCGGTGGACCTGGCTGGGTAGATTGTTTACTGGAGGAGGAGGACGACGATGACTCCGACTCCGACTCCGACTCCTACGACCACGACCACGACCACGACGATGACGATGATGATGATGATGATGACGGCGAAGAGAGAGGAGGAAACGAGGAGGACGAGGATGAGGAGGAGGATGGGAATGAACAGGATAAAGAAGAGGATGAAAACTACGGGCGTCGAAAACGAGGCGGATCTAAACCGTCCCAAAAGCGACAAGAGAGGAACAAAGGCAAATACAAGCCCACGGCGATAATACCGAGTCTGGAGGATCTGGTAGATGTTATTCGTCCGGAATTGTAGTCCTACAAACATCGAGTGTGTATATATAGCTGTACAAATAAGATCCAAGAATCCGAGAATGGGAGAATCCGAGAGTTGGTCATGATCATACATAACTTACATCACATCCGACAAAAGAGGAACGGGGAGTCCCTAGGTCACTGAAACGGCAAGAGTTTGTATGACAAATTTCATCAATATATGTTTGTATGTTTATGACAGGCTTTACCATACAGAAAAGGTAAATATGGGCTCAAGGCCCTTCCTTGACACAAGCCGATTCGTGATCCAAAGGAAAGGATCTGGGGGCAGAGATATGAGGCGAGAAAAAATAAGATCAGAAGGAAGAAGATGAAGTAGAGGATGAAGTAGAGGATGAAGTAGAGGATGAAGAAGAGGAAGAAAAAGAAGGAAGGTCATATTCATTTCTTCTTACCCTTGGCACTGGCCTTCTTCCCCAGCGCCGCTTCTCTCCGCTTTTCCTCTCGCTCTCTCAGCTCCTTATTGCGCTCTTCGTCCTTGACGCGTTTCTCCTCGGCCAGCATTTCCTTCATCTTACGCGCCTCCTCGCGCTGCTCACGCACGAGCCTGAGCCGCGCGAGATCTGCACGCGCTTCATCCGTCTTGCCCTCGGCATGGAGTTTCATGTAATGTTCTCTGGCGCGCTGGGCGTTGAGCGCCTCCTGCTCGCGACGCGACAGCTGGACGCCCTTTGCCGCGGCCTTTTTCAGGTCTGTTGGCTCGTCCGCGGCCTTGCCGCTCGCTTGCGAGCGCGCAGAGGCAGTATGGTTCGGGTTGGCGGGCATCTCGTTGTCGTCCTCGTTGTTATCGTTGTCGTCGGACCCAGAATCCTCGTCAGAGTTGGGAGGAAGATCGCCCGGCGCGGCGGCCTGTTGGGCTTTTCGTCGGATCGCGGCTTCTTTGCGCGCCTTGGCGGCCTTGCGGCGCTCCTCGCGTGTCAGCTCTGGTTGTTGCTGGTCTTGTTTCTTGGAGCCGGAGGGGCCGGAGGGGCCGCCGGCTTCAGAGCCAGAAGAGGATTCGTCGGACGAGGAGTCGCTTTCTTCGGAGGATTCTTCGGGTTTGCGGCCCTCCTGTTCAGTGTCAGTTTTCTTTTCTTTTTTAGTGTTTCCTGGAGGGGGGTGGGGGGCGGGGGGGTCTTAGTGGAGGTGCGTGGTAGATTTGTCCCAGGATAAAACGTCTGCGACCGAAAAGAGGAGATGTGGGTTATGACAGGGAAGAAGAGGATAGACTTACACCCCACATGCCCATGGGAAGCCCATCTTGGTCAAGCGGGCGCAGGTCTCTGCTGAAATGCTTGCCTCCTATCATCAGTCAGTACTGTCTTGCACTTTAAATTCATCTTCCATCTTCTGCTTTCCGTTCAAACGGAGCAGGAACTTAGAAAGGGATTCATCTTTGTCTCCAACTGTGTCCAAAGTAACGTACCTCCTCTCGACGGCTTGCTAAACTTGCCACCACGTCCACGTCCTCCGGGAGCCATTTTCTTTTCTTTTCTTGTCCGTTGTGGTCAAAGAGTTGTATGTTTGAAGTGTTATTTCACTTTTCTCTTTGTTGCAAAGTCTTGATCGAAGCACGTTTGTGAAATGCCCAGCTTATTTGCAGTCGCAAATTCGGAAAAGTCGGGTGTCAAGACAGGACACTGAAAAGAAGCCTTTGTGTGCCTGAAATATGTTTGCAAGTACTGCGAGTATTTCGAGGATGGTAGGTTTAGCACCGTCCTGCCGTTGAGAAATGTGAGTCAGTAGGCTAGACCAGCAAAACGACGAATAGCGTACACTGTACAGCGTGCACTGTACAGTATACTGCAGTACTGTGCCCTTTTCGTCTTTGTGCGGTTGTGCAGTGTGTGCTGTGCAGTGTGCAGTGCGCAGGGGAAGTGCGTGGTGACTGACCTTCAATCTGTGTCGTGTGGGGAAGTTGGAAGTGAATTATTTACAACACAAGTCGGCAGGGTCGGGCAGGTCAATATGTTTCAGCGTCTGTGCCTGTGCTTGTGCCTGTGCCCCTCTATCTCGTTTGACAAGTCACTGGCCAGGCCCATCTCAACTACCATAGGTGGGTAGGTAACTTATCCTTGGTCGTGGCATACCTTATACAAGTAATACAGAGTATATTTACAATCCTAGTATCTGTATATTATATATTATATATCGATATTGAAAATCTGAGTCACATTTACATCTCTACTAATCTCTTCAGATTCATGACCTTATGTGGAGTACGTTTCAACTTTTTCTTTCACCAACTTTGCACACCAAGTACGGAGTACAAGTAATTGTACGTGTTGTATTTACGCCACATCTCATTGGCCAGACACTAAAGGTACGTACCTTGTACCCTCTTACCCATGTACCTCCTCTCTCCCCTCGCTCCCTCTCTGTGTGTGTCTCGCAGGCTCAGTGTCTACAAGTACTCGCTTAACCTTCCTAAACAAGAACCTCACAACTCACAACTCACCGGGTAACTCCAGCCTCTTCCCTCGCTCGTTCCAACCGAGTCCGCTCCACACAAAACCTCTCTCGCCTCGCTCGCTCCCTTTCCTCTTCTTTTTTTTTTCTTTTCTTCTTCAGAATACGATACCCTTCATATTCACTCTGGCTGTTTCTGTTTGTTTATTTTCACAAATAAATAAATAATAAAATCCCATAGATAGTCTTGGAGGGGAAATTGGAGGGCAGAATATAATTATAAACGTTGGCTTACCCCTCGGTCGTCCGTACCTAGATGGGCGTTGAGGAAATATTAAACAGCGGGACATTACCACTTACTATCCAGTAGTTGCTGCAACTACTAGGTAGATATTATAACTCTACGGGATAGCTATAGCTACCTCAGCTATACCTCGATTGACTTGAACATCTATACAAAAGATGGGAAACGAGACAATAGGACACACGAATGTCTATACGAAAGAGAGGAAAGAATACATTGCAAACAAGACAAGATAATACAATACAACACAATACAATGCAATACAATGCAATACATTATACAAAGAGGGATAGTTGAATGGATGTGAACTGGAGTGAAACGTGACCTGTGACTGGTCGGACACTGGATTGGAACAGCTCTCGACTCTTCAGGGATACTATAGAGAAGATATGCCATGTGTTACAGGTATGTTATTGGTAATTGTACTGTACATGCTCAGAGGCTTTTTCACGCAAAACTCGATGCAATGCCGGTACGCTACGAACAGAGAAAGACGATAACAATGGTGAAAACACTAGAACAGCAACAACGAACGCCATATTGACGCCGGACCCAACGCCGAGGTATGCAGAAAATGTGAAGCAAGCCACCAGTGGGATCTAGATTAGATGACCCTCTGGCGACTGGTAGATATCTAGTCGCACATGTCATATGACCCGTTTTCGAGGAGCAGCTTACGGAAAGGCCGTGATATGGATCTGTTGAATGACACACCCAAGTGATCGAGCCAGGACTAATATCCATTCACTATCCTCTTGCGCCGGCCAGGAATGCAGGTGCCACGTGTCGTGCAATGTTGAAGCCGCCAATGAGGCTGACGAGCCAGAGCACAAGGTACACCACGATGGGGAAGAGTAGAAGTTCAGTGTGGTGAAGGAAAGGGAGCGCTGGCAACGTAATTAGCATACAATGCAATTGTACAAATGGCGGGGTTATATTTCCTAGCATACCGTTATATCCCAGAAACGAGATGACCGTGTAATACCCAGCGGCAACAAGGTAAATGGTGTTGCCGAGGAAAATGGATATCCTAATCCAGTCAGCTTTTGACTATCATACTCAGTCGGTCTCCCGGGGCGCATACCAGTAATCCTTGGATAATAACGGCATCATAAAGAACTGCACGACATAGAGAAAGACCCACACGGGGAAATATGCGCGGATCGCAACCTATTCATGTTAGCAACTGTCATATAGTACCATGGAGCCTGAATTACGGCCTTAATTGACCAAGAGCAGTCTAAAATATGGGATAGGCTTGGCAGGCTTACATCAAAGCAGTATCCGAATTCGAGCTGATCGCCGCCTCGGGGCTCAAACAGGCCTTGCCTTCTCCGGCCAGGCAGTCCGGCAATTGTGTTTCCCAATACTCGTCCAGCGAGAAAGTAGGCGATTGTCGAGACCAGCAGCGACACGCCGAGGAAATGTACAAATATGAAGACGAGCGTAAGACGGACTACTCCTGTTGCGGATGACGTGTATGCGAGACCCCACGCGAGGGCGGTCAAGAGGAGAAAAAAGGACAAGAGATATGTAAATGACGGGTCCGGTCGATGCCAAGTATTTTTTGTTTCTACAAATGTTAGCATGCGTGGTCTCGGGGCGGAAGCTTGGAGCTCTTAAATCGAGGCCTTACGTTTCTGCGGACATTGTTAGCAAACCTGTCTCCAGCTAGTACAATGAACGTAATAAGTCGAGGATTTATGGGGTTGTGAACATGACAGACGGCGGGACATACATGATAATACACCGACCGAAAGACCTTTTTCGGTGCAACAATCAATCTCGTCATTTCCCACACGGCCATTTCAAAGTCCATCTGCGAGAGCTTGAATAACCTGTACGAGAACCTCGATCAGCTTCAGTCCTACATCTTCGTCATGTATCCCCCGTAGATTTTTGTTATCCATATAGCGCGAACACCAGTGTCCAGTCTCACACTCGAGGTCCGTTAATCATACCGTTTGAAAAACTGAGGCATTCTGAACCCTTCGCTTCGTCCAGCATGTATGCCTCCAAAGGCCGGCACGCCATGTTGTCGCGGCGAGGAAATATATGCATTCATAGTGTTGTGGTATGTCTATTGGGAAGTATATCGTATTATTGTGTTCTGTATGTCGCTTTGGCAGTATATCGTATTCCGCTTTCTTGTTTATGAAGACAGCCTGCAGCGTATCAACCCGTCGTCGTCGCAGATCCACCAGTCGAGTGTCAACCTGTCGTCGACTTGCTGTTCAATGTTCGCTGTCTGCTGTCTGCTGTTTGCGGTTGCTGCTCGCTATTCGCTGTTCGCTGTTCGTTGTTCGTTGTCCGTTGTCCGCCACAGCCTTGTGCTTGACAGAGCTATCCGTCTGTCAATCCTCCTTCTTCTTCCTTCTTCTGTCGAAACCTCTATGTAAAATCTCGTAGGTAAAGAGAATGTCGTGTCGTAGCCGTGATACCTGACAGATTGAATTCTATCCGCCTGTCAACCTTCCTGTCGAAACCCCGTAGGCAGCCAGGACCTCGTAGAGTCGTAGGTAGACAATCGCAACCCGTAGGCAAAACACCAGGCCCAGAACCTCGCGTTCGCGTTGTTCGTCGTTCCTTGTTCCTTGTGCTTTACAGCCGTGATGCTTGACAGAACGACAGATTGACAAAATGACAGAATGTTGAAATCCGTTTCCAAATGTGTCGTAACCTCTAAATTGCAAACTGTACCAACGTAACTCTCCCTGTTCCTGTTCCTGTTCCTGTTGTTGTGATGCAACTTGCTGTGTTGCTGTCTAATAGCTTGCGGGCTGGTTGCTTGGCCGCTACGTAGTACATACCTACCTAGTAGGTGACAATTGAGCTCGGGACGGGTTACCTCCGGTACGCTTAGTTAAGCCACGTTCTACCTCGTACCAGCCTACGGAGTACTACCACCTCTCTTCCTCGCCCGAGCTACTCTAGCCGACGAGCGAGTAACCCCCAGAGTCGCAGCCACTCGCATGCAGAGAACCTACCTTAGGTAGGAGGCTAGGATTGATGGATGGATTGGAGATGTAATTACTACATGAACACTGAACTACACTGATGTTTAATAATTGCATCTATAGATACAGATAAAATTAGATCCGTCAGGTTAGATATAACTACCGATATCATAAATATAAAGAAGAAATAAAAAGAGAAGGAATAAAAAATAAAAAAATATCAAAGTATAAAAACGGGAAAGAAACGGAAATTAAAATATCCTTTGACATGATATGTCATTGCCTGCTCGTCATGCTGCAAAAAATAATGATAACAATAACAACAATAATGATAAAAATAAGAATAAGAATAAGAATGAGGATAAAAATAAATAAAATATAAATAAACAAATGTCATAAATACTCGTGAATCATGGATATTTACAAGCTCATATGCTGAAATCGGAGTGATATACTTGACCCCGGGAATATGTACCCGGGCAGATATATTCCAACAGGTAAATAAAATATGAAAAAGATGAAAAAGATGAAAAAGACGAAAAAAGACGAAAAAAGACGAAAAAAAGAAGACGAAAATAAATTAAAAATGACAATAAAATAAAAAAAACCTTACTCCTTGGCCTGAACGACACAGATGCTGGCCTTGAGATTCCGCTGACAGAGCGTATCGGCAAGAGCGCCAAGACACAATCTGCGGGCCGGATCAACCGTCGCTGGAGGCGCATGATGGTGGTGGTCGAGTTGGTGTGCATGCTCAGGAGTTGAATTGCGTCCGAGGATGATTAAATCGCCCGCGTTGCGAGGGGCAAGACCGACTTCCTCTGCGGCACGATGGGCCGCTTCGGCGGCAGGATCAGGGCTCGTCACAGTCTCAAAGACGACGCGCGAGGCGAGTGCCTCGGGCAAGGTGTTGCGGACCGAGTTAAAAAAGGTGGAGATGCTGGATGATCTGGTGGGTTGAGATGTGACTGAGACCGAGTTGTTGTGGAACCCGAGTTTAGAAATCGTGCTCGCAGTTCGACCTGTCGCGGATGCAGCGGCCGCGGTTCCAGTGAGATCGGTACTCGGTGCGGCACCAGAGACGCTATTCTCGTCGGAATGAATTGGGCTGGAATCCTCAAAGTAGACGATTGTGGCCGTGACATTTGGTCGTTGGGCAATCTGTAAGGCGAAACGGAGCGCAACGCGATCGTCGGCACGGCCAAAGAACGGCATGTATATGTGGTGGCTGCGGTCGTTGGCCGGAGCCGCGGACTGATCATAATGGCCGCTGCTCTGGAGACTGAGACCGCTGACGGTTTTGCGCAGTTTGCGAGATTCGTTTCCGGCTGGGGATCGGCCGAGGCCACGGTTGACGAGGATGGCGGTGTGGCATGTGGCCTGGTCGAGGGCGGTGGTGACAAAGTGACATTGCGGGCTGCTTGTAGATCGATTGGTTTCCTGATAGTCGGAAAGAGGGGAGCTTTGTTCGCTGAGGAGACCAGACTCGCTCCAGGGAATTAAGACCATATCCGAAGACAGGTTGGAGGCCTGCGTCAAGAGGGTATCGGCGTACGTCGATTCAGGCACAATTGATACGTTGCCAGATACAGCCACATTGTTGAGCTGGCTGACTGTGCGGAAGACGTTGACGCAAGGATCGCGAATTGCGAATTCGTCCATTTCAGACACCTTCATGACCGTCGAAGCTCGTTCAGTTAGTTCGAGCAGACGAAGGCCATGAATCGCAACCGACTGTTCGGACGCGATTTCTGGCTGGGGAGTTTTGGCAAGAGGAGCAGTATTGGCTGCGTTGATCTTGAGGCGGTGGACTTTGGGTGTGACAGGAGTCGCCGAAATGTCATTACCAAGCAACGACGTGAGAGTCAACAGACCAGGTAGACTCTCGAGACGAAGATACACAAGGATGCGGTGCACTTGGTTGCTCCTGAGCTTCTCAAACCCGGGACCTTCGTGAGGATGAAGAGGGTTTCCATCCCAGTCAATCTCGCCGCGCTTCCATGCCTCGAGCTTTCTCTGGTATGACGGAGGATAGAGCCATGCTACAAGCGGAGTGGTAGCGAAAGTGGTAATGAGCGCCATGACCACAAAGATGGTAAACGTGCGCTGGCTCAAAATCTTTGCGGAATAACCAATATTCTACAAGGCGTGTTTGTTAGTTAGATTGCAAAACGTAAAGCGGATTTAAAGCACCCATTCGACTCACCAAAACAATCAGCTCCACGAGACCCTTGCAGCTCATCAAAACACCAATGGTTAAGCTCTCGCGCCAGACGAGGCGGCAGCATCTGGCAGCCAATGTGCCACCAATGACCTTGCCAAAAAATGCCACGGCGATCACACCAATGACGTATGCCCAGGTAATGCCAGTGTTGAGGAGAGCCAGATTAGTGCTGAGACCAGAAAGGGCAAAGTACAGCGGCAGGAAAAGCACGCTGACCAAGTCTTCAATTTTCTCGGCCAGCTTGATAGCGAATCCGCCATCGTGAGGGCAGAGCAAGCCGACGATGAAAGCACCAAAAATGGGATGAACGCCGATAATGCCGGTGAAAAACGCCGAGGCCAATACAAGCAAAATGGTGATGCCAACCACAGTCTGTGTAGGGCCGTTCTGGAGGCTGCCCGATCGTCTCACAATCCACATGAAACCAGGGCGAATGATGTAGACGAGGAAGAGGGCCCAGCCAACGCATGTCAACAGTACCCAGAGCGCCGTGAGCCCGGTTCCGGCATTAACCAAGGCGACGCAAAGCGCGAGTAGAATCCAACCCACGACATCATTTCCTACACCAGCAGAAAGGACAATGACGCCAACGGGTGTGCTCAGAAGCTTGAGTTCAGTCAAAATACGGCAGAGTACAGGGAATGCCTATTATTTCAATTCGTTAGCAAATCAGTGCAGAAAGCATGCCAGGATATTGCTTACCGTAATCGCCATGGCAATACCGATAAAGAGCATGTACACTCCAAAAGAGATGGGTTGAAGGCCTGCATCCTCACGGAAACGCTGATATAATCCGTAGGCAATACCGCAACCAAGGCCAAAAGGAAGCGCAATACCGGCGAAGCCTACCGACAGTGCAACTCGCCAATTCCCCAGGAATAGCTTGAGATTGACCTCCAAACCAACCAAGAAAAGAAAGAGAATCAGGCCAATGTTTGCAGCTAGGTTTAGGTTCGACATGGACGCCTGCGGGAAGATATGTTCCGTGAATCCAGGAATGCGACCCATGACGGACGGCCCCAACAAAATGCCACCAATAACTTCAGCAATGACACGGGGCTGACGAATCTTAGATAAAGGCCAATGCAGGATGCGACAGAAGATGATAATTATAGAGGCCTATCGAATTAGTCACCTTCAAAACACACACTCAAATCTCAAGAAGCTGCCACTTGGGCATCGGTTTAAAGAAAGCCTACCTGGATGATGAAAAGAATAATGGGATTCTTCGGGTCATATTTGCTAGGGTCCGCTCCCTCGAGAATGCCACCCTGCGGGGCGGCTCTGTTTGCGCTTGACGCCGTTGCGCCTGCCGTCTTGGTGACAGTTTTGGTGAAGTCGGTCACGGTCCGAGTGACCACAGAGGCGACAGAGGTGGCCATTTTGCCTTTGTGTTTGATGGAATCTGTCCTAGGCCTGAGCTCTCGTTCCTCTAGGTCGCCAACGAGCTATGCATCAATCGTCCTCTAATTGGAAAAAGAGGTGGTGTAGGTGGTATTTTTTTTTTCCACACACGCAGCGCGCACCAACGATCAAATCTGATATTTCCCAAGTAGGGTTATAGTTGTATGTCCGATACCAAAAATCTCTAATATCCCGGAGAGCACACCAAAGCCAGCAGGGGTCTTGAACGCTGTATATATATGTTGTGCACAAGGTGGCGTAGGTGTTTTAAAATGAAGCCGTGTTTCAGTCGCCGCTGTTGCCGCCAGTATCGACTGCCACAATCATAGGCCCAGACACCGGAAAAAGGTCACAAAATGAATTTAACGTTTGGATAAGTCTGGATTATCGATCGACAGCGACAATGTGGAGAAGAAAATTGATCAGCTGAGGGAACAAGGAGCGCACTGGCCAAGCGTCCCGGCGAAGAGGCGGCGGGAGCCCAGATCGGATGCTCGGACTCGTACGGCGCAGTCTTTTGTACAGCGGGGACAGGACAGAAGCGAAGCAGCCAGTCGCAGCAGGTGCAGGTGCAGATGCAGCGTGGTGTGGTTGGTGGCGTCTCAGAAATAGGATGCAGCACGAGTGTGCCTTGCGATGCAGGCGCGCAGGTGTGCAGTCGTGCAGGCGTCCCGATTTAAGGGTCTCCTTGTGGAAACTCTTCTCCAGCAATTTCGTCGTCGCGCGGGTAGAACTGGTATTATAGGATAGAGATGGTGGGGTTGATTAGATGAAAGGGTTATCTCCCATGTGCTGTCGGTAGGGCTGCACTCAGGAACTCGGTACTGTACAGAATAGGAGGTGATCCACAAGCTCGCAAGGGCAAAAGTAGTGCGCCCGTTGTCGATTGAATCAGATAAATGATTTCGCAAAAGAGAGAAAAAAAAAAAAAAAAAGACGATTTAAAGGAATGGGAGGAGTATCATTGAGGGGAGCATGACTGATGAAGCGTACGAGATAATAGCACCTCGTGCGCAGGAGATACAGGCGGTGATGGACCACTTGCGCCAAGGAGCTCGTCAAAGCGCTTCCACAATGAGATGAATAGAACAATCCGGCAAAGTCAAATCAGTCAACCCATCACTTCTCGCGTGCGTAAGCATCAAGTGCCATCTGTAGTGACCAACTCGGCCAAGCCACCGTCGCGCGACTTGGCGATAAGCGGTAAAGCGAAAGCGGAATGCATCATCTCAGCCTTGGCCGTCCGCGCCAAACCAAAAACCCTTCTATACCAATCGAGGGTATAGAGCTTACCATTGAGGCATCAGATATTAACAGAACCAGTCGGAAAATTAAAGAAGTGATGCGTTCACGAATCTAACTGCAAGACACTCCCTGCCCTAAACTCTTACGGACCAGTTCTTTTAGCTACGAGGGAAGTTTGTGGACCAAAATAAAAGGCGGTTTTCAAGCGCGGGTCTTCATGAAACAAGGGTACTCTAAGAGGACGAGTACTAGAGTATTGCCAGAACAAAGAAGTAATAATTCTTTCAAAAGATCTGAGGTATTCACCGTTCAACAACGGTATCCATCTGTTTTTGGCCCTGAAGTTCAATCTTCTCCCCGCATTCGGCTTATCAGATCTGTCACATGCATCGACCCGGTTAAATTGACGAACCCCGACATGCGTCATATCACACCCACAATTATATTCAAGCAAAACATGACAATTTCAAAATTCAAACAGTGGATAAGGAATCAATATTTCCTCACATATCTACGCTATGTATGCTCGCCCTCAAGAGGCTATTGCAAGAGTAGCAAAATATATCCACTCTGTAGCAGTAACCCAAAAAGAAAGCAAGCCCAATGTGATCAAGAAAGAGTTGCTCAGCAAACGCCGGGTATCCCGCATGATTCCCTTGGATAATTGATCACAAATTACCCAACCACACTTGCATGTATCGTCAAATAAATAAGAAATGTAGAGAAGAAGAATGAGTAGCGCTGAGTGGAAAAGAGTAGCCAAGGAAAGATGTAGGCTATGCAAGAGTTGAACACGCTTAAAAACTCAAATGACTCAAAAGTTCCATGGTCTACTTTCCAAATGTTAAACTCCGAATAAACCACAAATCAGCACTTATCCACCGTTGACCTTGAGCGGCCATTTTTCATCACTCCTTCTCTACGGTCTGACCATGCATGACCTTTGGATCCGCCCCCTCGTCTGCCGCCTTTACCTCCTCATCACACTTTCCCTGATGCTCCTCCTGCACGGGTACAGTCTCTTTCCCAGCCGATGACTCCGGCCGTGAAGCATAAACCTGCGCTTTTTGCGTCTGCGCGTGATTTAAACTATCAATGTACGTCCTAAATTTGACAATCTCCTTGAGTAGATATGATGATTTGCGTTCCCAGTTGGCAAGTGCTTTGGTGGCGTTCGGATGACGAGGAGAGAACTATACAATGTTAGTATCCATATCCTTCCCTTGGAGGGCGAGTGAAAAAAAAAGTCCACGTAATGTCATGGGCAATGATAAGTTGAGATCAAGAGCAAACGCATAAAAAAGAACTTACAGCAAGCAAAAGCGGAGACCTCAGCTCGTTATGCTTCTGTAACTCCGTCTCCACATTCTTTACATAGGCCTTAAGACTGCTCAACTGGTCCTCCTCCAATAGGACGCTTGCCATCATACTCTGCTGCGGGGGAGTCCAATCACTAATCATGACACGGTCACCAGGCAGGCGAGCCCGTGACAGAGGCCCGTGATCAATGGAACTGCGAATCGAACTCTGCAGACTGGGCCGAGAACCAGCCGTAGCAGCAGGCGCCGGGGGTCCAGCAGCTGGTACACCTGAAGAGCCATCCAAGCCAATCAAAGCCGGGTTGATCACTGCATCACTCCAGCCATATTCAACGTTACTAATTCCTCCCATGACAGGTTCTTTCGAGAGACGGGCACTCCAATAGTTGGCCGTGGACACAAACTCTTTGACAATCTCTGGCGTGCCAACTTGGAAAAAGTGCACAGCACCAGAAGGAAGAGAGAGGGCCCAAACGTGAGGACGTGACTTGGAATATCCTGGTGGCGGCAGTGCGGATGCAATCGTATGTCGAAGCATGAAACTACCCAGGTCTTCGGCATTCTCAGACCAGTTTCCGCCCCCAACAACGCCGCCTACAGCGGGGCGATTTCGATTCTTGTTGCGCGTCGAAGCGCTCTTAGCGTGAAAGGAAAATAGTCTCATCCAGCCCTTTTCCACTACGGCAAAGCATTCGGTCCATGTCCGATCCTTGGATTTCTTGTCTGCTGCGTCAAGGTGATGCTTATGCTTAATGATACCTTCTTTGGCCCATGGCGCGCCCGCCAGCTCAAGCGTTTCGTCTTCGAGAAGTGGTCGGATCGATTCCTCTGACCCTCCAGAATAGGCGGTTTCTTCTCGGATGATGGCTTGGCTAAGAGCATTTGCAAACCCGATGGACTGCTTATAATCGCCTGGCAGTTGACCAGAGACAAATGTATCTACAGAATATGCAGAGTTGACTTTGCCCAAGGAATATTTACTCCAAGTACTGGAGGAGGTAGACGGGCTGAAGACCGAGGATTGGTCGTCGAGGCTGGTGCGGCTTGAGCTCACCGTGGAATGATGATAAATGCGAGGACGAGATCGGGTCTTGGATGTCAATCGCCCCGTCGTTGATCGACTGTCCATGGGTCTGCCACGGAAACTGAAATTTTCAGACGGCGCCTTGCTGATTGTACTAGGACTCCGACGAAGCACACCATGAGTGTTAACAGATAAGTTATTGCTGGATGAAGTCTGTGACTCTGTTCCACGCTCGCCGATGACGCCGTGCAGCGGAAGTCGATTTTGACGAATGGAATTATAGCATGCTCTCAAAATCGCCTCGATGAGGAATTCCCACGCTTTTTCTGACCCAGTAAAAGGTTTATTGACAAGGGGACCGCATTCGTCGAACGGGCGTTCGCCAAAAACTTCATCCTGACCGGAAGCCTGCGAAAATCGTTTCAGCAATGTCTGAGTTGGCCGAGTGCCCTCGTTAGATGGCCGTCGCTCCTTTGTTTCAGGAGGAAGTGTGGAAGCCCGCTCGCCCAGAGAACCCGGCTCCACCCACGGAATTGGCCCTCTGGATGGAGTAGTCGACGCTCTGATAGTCTCCACCTCACCCGGGGCCGAATCAAGCGCAACACGCCGTACGGTAGGAACAGTATTCTTGATAAATTGATTGCGCGTCATCTTCGACTCGATATCGGCAAGATGCAGATCCGTATTAAGAAGAAGTAGAGAGTAGGCTATTGTGTGCACGACATCTGCTTGGATTATTAGTACTTACGAATACGTTCAGAGATATCCAGAGTATTACCTTTCGCTTTGAACCCGTGATTTGGGTTGCACTCGCACCATCGAGATGCAAAAGCGTCGAGAATTCGATCGACTTGTTGAGTCTCGCCACGGAGAACAAGTTTGCTGCAGAGGCTTCTCATCGAGAACAAAATACTCATGCTGGACCAGTCAAATAATTCCATGAAGGCGATTCTTGTTCTTTCGCTAACAAGAGTTGCATCACCTAGCCAGCCCGCCGCCTGGACTTTGCTCACAAAGCGCTCACCTCCATCAAAGATATCCTGAGCCCTTTCGCGGTCTTCCTCTGTAATCTCCTTCTTCTGCTCCGTGGCATCCTTTGTGGTCGTCGACTCTTGCTTAATTATCTCCTCGTCATCAATTTGCACGATTGGTAGACTTGCGGCTGACTTGTAATCGCTGATACTAGAGACGGAAGCTTTTGTAGAAAGCGTCGGTCCTTCAAGAGGAAGGGAAAGCCCAGAATGCGGGGTCAAACGACCATCTTGCGGAGTTGGAGAGCTTCTGTCAGAGCCAATCGTTTGCTTCTTCCTTTCCCCTGACCCGGTCCTGTTGTTTGCACCTATTGAAAGTGCGCTGTCACTCTGCGACTTTTGCATACCGGCATCAGGGACCAAAAGAGAAGGCTGTGGCACCAAATCACCCAGCTTTGACTTCTGTCTCGACCCTGCTGCTTGATTTTCGCTCATAACAGGAGTCGGACCGGCGCTGGTCTTTACAGCATCAGGTCCGGCTGATCTATCCAAATGATGAGGATGATCATCATCATGCTCTTCGTCCTCTTCCTCTTCGCTATTGTCGTGGAGGAATGATCCTTCGTAAACTTCGGGTTTGCTTCGCCCATGCGTCCCATTGTCACTCGACCTTGACCTGGGCGCGTTGTCAAAATTTGGCAGCGGCGACCTTTTTTCTTTCCTTCTACTCGGCGTTGCCACATCATCGCCTTCCTCCTCCGCAGACTTTACTGCTCGAATGGTTGCATTCTTGTGTGGCTGATAACCGGGAGAAAATCCCCGGGGTCGGTCCTCCTCCTCCTCCTCTTTATCATTGACAGTGGCATTTTCTACCTTCGCCTCCGGTTTCTTTCCCGCGCGCTGATCGTCCCCTCTCAGATAGGGATTCATAGCAGTACGTAGACTGCTCACCGGACTAGGATCAGGAATTGCCTGATCTGTGAAGCTGGGTGGTTGGAGAAGACTTGGGACGACTGGCGGTGCATTCTGGACCGAAATCGATCGCTTTCTGCGACGAAAGAAGGAGGAAGGCTTTTTATTTAGGGTAGATGGTTGCGTCCGAGCTGTGATGGGCGTGTTTTCGTCGGAAATGGCCCGAGGAGCTGGGCTTGGCTGTGAAGCAGGGGACTCAACTTTGCCCTGTGATCCAGGTCTGCTACGACTCTGTGAGAGAAGTCCTACGGGTGGAAGCTGAGGCGCGCTCATATTACGTTGCAATGGTGAAGTCTTCGAGGATCCAAATACGCGTCGAAAAAAGCCCGGTCGGCTCTTGGCCGGCGGTGTCGAGGCTGGAGGTACCGCGACAGGTGATTGCTTATGGAAAGATATGGTTGGGCTTGGGGCCGGTGGATCCAAGACAGTTGGCACCATGAGTTCGTCATTAAACCCACCAAAGCCTTCTCGCAGGGCCGCGTGTCCCAAAGGCGCCGGTCGTCGAACGTTGTGGCCACTACCAGAGGCGGGACGACTGTCACTACGCATGAACAAAGGGGCCGGGAGGCCGCCATGGTGGGCCGTTTGCGAATTGTGAATGCTTGGTGAGGGAGAAGACTGATTCCGTCGCGGACCAGCCGGGACGGTCGGTGTGGGTGCAGCGTCGTAGTCATCATAAGATGTGTAGAGATGAGATAAGTCGGCTTCCGGCATTGTCGACAAGTTGGTCGGAGAGCTATGAACTAGCCGGTCATCGAGGCGATGATCAAGTGAATAGACCCAGCGATTGCTGCCATATGTCTGGGCGTAACCAAATTCAACACTTGACGATCCACTGCCGTTGCTGCTCTTTTTACCGGTCCCACCGCGCGAATGCGATCCTCCAGCCGATTGTATGTCTGCTCGGACACTCTCCAATCTGTCGAGACCAGCAGGGTAATGAGCGCTGCTATTGCTCCTCGGGCGGCGTGAGCCAAAGGCGGTGAGACGTTCGGAGCCTTCTGCTGTAAATAAATTGTAGTCAGAGGACAGAGAATTGGTACAAGTATGACCTCGACGGCGAGGGGCCCGAGGAGGCAGGACCGACGATTCGTCGCGGTCAAAGGATGGGTAGGGCCGCGCGACTTCGGCGGCGCCACCGCCAATGGAGATCTGATCGAGGGACAAGAGCATATGGTCGACGATGGAATCTCGTGTAACGTGACGAGGCGAGAGCGAAAGGTCGTGCGAGTCCCGACCCTTGAGATCGGCTGCATTATCGGGACTTGGTGTTACATTGTCAATGCTTGCTGAAGGTGATCGGGCGCCCCGTGCGCGGTTGACTTCTCCAGCAGCGTTCTTGTCCTTTGACAATTTCGGTGTTGTCCCAGCCCTGATTTTTGTGACGGGAGTCTCTGGTGGGGCGCCTTGGTGTGACGGCGTGGTTGGACGGGACTTGACATGTGTTTGGCCCGACGAACGACGGTCGAAAGAGCTCATTGTGAGCAAGATGTTTCAGATTGGCTGGATGAATTTTGGAAAGGCAACACGTCTTATACCCTGCTTCACGATAGCAACGGAAGTGGGGTTGAGTGCAGTACCACAATCTCGCCCGATGAGCAAATTTGTTTTTCTCGCCCAACACTTCTATTCCGTTACCCAATGCTGTTCATGAATTGTAGGTATTTCGTGCTCATCCAATTTCTCCAGGCAAGTCTGCCCCTCTTTTCAACAGATTATGTATGGCCCTCGAAGATTGGCGTGCTCCCCACAGCCGATCCAAGCGTTGCGCAATATTTTCGAAGAGCGTATCACTTCTATCGTGATATTATGAGTTTGCGTTTCGAGCTGATTCGGGATTGCGCCGAGGGTGATGAATCAAACTTGGACGTAATACTCAGTCGCTGTGATGGAAATGTCTTTCCAGAAGGTTTAGATTGAGGAACTTAATGCCCTCAGCCTTTTATCTTATGTCGTTGCTGCGATACAAAAACCTTGCGTCACAAGTTCGGTGGATATTATATTACGGAAGTTGTTGCTTTGGGATCGTCGGGCAAGGCTAACCAGAATTATTGAAATGCCGCTCCTTGGATCCTGAAGGAAACACAAAATTCCTATATCAGCATTTCCCTTCTCATTTGGTTTGGTGCATTTACATCAAGTATGCATCGATCGAGATATCAGGGGCCTTGTACCTAATAAACTTTTCAAACCGGCAGTTGTGATGCTGAGTTGATCCGAAGAGCTGTCTTCTGTTCTGGGTAATACAAACACCGAGGGCGACGTTTTCTGAAATCTGTGCAGCACAGTTGTAGTGCTTCTGCGAGAGGAATAATACTCGATGTTTCTGGTCTCATGCAGATCAATCAGTATATTTTGCAATCCGTGGGTTTGGCTCTAAGAACGACAAGCGGCACGGAGAGAGTTACATTCGCAGTTTCGTCGAGTTTGATAACCCGCGAGCTCCACAGAATCGCTGAAAAATTGAAGAGAGTGCAAAAGACTGCATCAAAATGGAATCTATGTTAATACATAATGACCAATGAGCCAAGCGGGATTGGGGAGGTGATCCGACAAGTTGATTGCCCCCGAGATGCGTACATGAGCACGTCCGTCTCACACACAGAGACCGAGAGAGTGACAGATCAAGGGTCAAGGGTCAACCTAATATCTGTCCCAAATAGGTAAAGGTTACGGTTATGCTATTTCACTTAGTCTCGCCTCGGCTACTGTATTCTTCACCGTGTGCTTGGCCCATTGGCCATTCCTCAGGGACCCTTTCCAGTCCTTGCAGTTCAGGGGATTCAGCCAAGCGAACTTTTGTACCTTGAACAGAGCTGATATGTTATGAGAGGTAGAGCTAACTTAGAGTAATTAAACTCTCATCGGCTAATCAGCGCAGCGAAAGACCCAGTCAATGCAACGCTATCGGCCGTTGAATGTTCATGCACGGAGCTCGGCCTCCTATCAATCCGTGCTGTGCTCCGTACACCTCGTACCATAGAGCACTTATTCAAGGCCATGGCAGCGCACTCTAATGGTCGTCATCCGCGCCGTTCCGTTGGAAACCGCCCCTCTCCTTTATTTTTGCTTGCAGTCACATATCCGTCAGATAAAAATAAATGACATCAGATCTTTTGAACCTCAAGAAGATAGAAAAGGCATATTACATCCTATCCTTAGATGGATCGAATTATCTAGTACAGACGGAAACCACCACGGTGCAGTTGAGAAAAATAAAGTAAAAAGAAAAAAAGAAAAGATGATATCACATCTGATCGGTCACTTCCTGCGACGCTTCTGAATCGATAGATATCACGACTACCAACACCCCTGCTACTCCAGAGCTCCCTGCCACCGACTGACAACAATTCCAAAAAGAAAAAGATAAAAGGAAAATGATAAGTAGCCATCAAAGTGCTCAAGATCACAAACGGACCGCGACAACAGCCACCAACTTTGTGACGAACCACAGATGACAAATAACGAATACCTATGCACGCGTGCGGTATTCTAAATCTAGTAAAAGCCCTAGGAAATCCCTTGCGCCAAAGAGACAGACGATAATGTACTCAAATCTAGCCCATTTTTTTCTTTTTTGTGGAACCAAGCGATTGAAACCGCTCGACAACAAAACGCCCCGGTAATAAACAGATTAACGTCATTCGTCATGGGAGAAAGTTGCCCTGATAAAGATGAAACGGGCAATAGAAAACCTGTGCGTCAACCGACATATGCATCGGCATCAGTTCCAAACCCAGCCACAAACAATTGGTGCTTCAAATCTCTTTCCCGAGCGCTCTCTTCTTCATGGTCACCATCGGGATCGCCCTCTGCGTCGACGTCCGCGTCAGCATCAGGGTCCACATCGGCGTCTGCGTCCGCGTCAGGATCATGATGATGGGTATGGGTATGGTGCGGGTCATGACCGGACGGGAGATGGCCGATAGCCGCACGAGCGGCGGCTGTGGCGGACGCCTTGAGAGCTAGATCCGTGTCAGGATGACCGGTGGGATCGGAAGGATGTGGTGACGCCGAGTAAGATGTGAGATGATGCTGCACATCTTCCATAATCTGGGGGTCGAGAGGAAAGTCTGGTAGTAATGGCGTCGGTTGTTGATGAGGGTTGAAATGTGTTGCATTGTGTTGTGGTTGCGGGATATGCTGCGCATGTTGTTGCAACTGATGCGCTACGCTGTGGGGATGCAACATGCCTGTATGGGCGTTTGAAGGAACCGAAGTTGGTCGTGCGGATGGCGATCCTGTATTGGAGAGGCTGAGAATCCGCCCCGCGGCGGAAACGTGCGGCGTGGAGTTTGGCGGACCGGAAACAACGTTTGCGGTCGGAGCCGGAGACACAGCGGTACTGTTCCGCTTGGGCCCGCCAATAATCGGCGCTTTGGCGAGTTCTTTGCAATCTGCACAGTTGCGAATGACAAGACTGACAGTTTCCTTGATACGGACCCAGTGATATTTTTCTGCAATAGTTGCCGTGGTTTTGTTGATACCTCCATGCTGCTGAACGTGTACAGAGCGCGCAATTTCATACTGCCTTTGAGGGTCCGAAACAACCTCCTTATCCTTGAGCATGAGCCGCTCCGGCCCATCTCCGCCATTGACAGGAGGCATCAATTTGTAATGAGTCGCTGCGCTTCTCAGCCTGCTTTTCTCGGCGCGGTCGGCACCATTTGGGTATTTGCCATGCTTTAAGTAATACCGAATCTTATCAAACCGTTCTTCTGATACAAAATCCTCGCCCTCTGGACCGAGATCCCGGCCGAAAATAATTGCGTCGATGAGTTGTGAGGGGTGCGAGCGAAGGTTTCCGCAGCCCTTGACCCGGCCAATGCGCTTGAATCCCAAGGCGTCCCAGATGCGACAAGATGCCACATTTGTCTCATAAACAAGGTTAAACACCGAGTAAGAATAACCCTGGAAATACGGTCAGCAAACGCAATCCTCCAATTGATTGGCAGTATTTCAAGTGCCGGAGAATAGTCAATAGAGGCAAACGTACCAGCTTAGGAGCCCAGTCTACGTATCTTTCACCCATTAATCTACCTACACCTCGATTGCGCGCTGCATCGGTGACTAGAAATCCTCCGTTGCATACATGGCTAGAGCGACCGGGGTAATTCGGTTTGATGTAGAAACTCCCCAAACACTCCCGCTCCCAATCTTTCCCTTCGCGCTCCATCTGTGCAACCTCTTCCGCTGAGTCAATGCTACCTAGCAGCATCACCGCGCCGAAATTGTTGAACCAATAGGGCCCAAAATTCGCGAGGGGAATCGGTTCAATCATGGGATATGTATCACCGAGCTCAATTTCGCGATTTAGTTGGTCGCTCAGGTATGCAAGCAGCGTGTGGGGGACCTGTGCGGGCGAGGAGAACGGGATCACCGTAGCTATGGTAATGCGATCGCGCAAGGTAACCTGGTACGGTACAATCTCCGGAGGAAGAGGCGTAAAGGCGCTGGGATAAGGTGGAGGGCCCGACTGCCGGTAGAAGATGGGAGCGCTAGGATCCTCTAACATGGCAGGCATCGTGATATGCGCACCCAAGAGTCGGTGCTGGGAATTCCTGGACCTATATCATGCTTTATTAGCCCCCGAACTGAAGTATCGCAATGCCCGACCTAGACCAAAAGATGCCGGCGGGGCGTGGGCGGTCGGGTTGGGCAGGCAAACTTTTAGAAACCTCAACTAGCCACGAGCATTCGGGACCAAAGCTGAGAAAATTAATTCCGGACACGCGACTGGACGAGGCGTGTATGCCGGTCCGGAGGTCGGTGGACCAGGGGACGTCAACAGAATTCCGAAAGGGGTATGCGTTCGAGTTGGACTGGTCGTGACCAAGACTTGAGTGCTGAGATGTTGAGCTGAAGTTCTGAGTCCGACAGACGTGTTTTGTGTCTCCAAGGGATCACGTGATAAAGATGACTAAGCTTCCCAAGTCGCAGGCTTCGGGACTAGAGCACCAACTCGCCTGACCTGCAACGCCTCTTCGACATAAATAATCACCCCAGATTCGCTGAGGTCAATTCTGCTATATGGTTTAGCTCGGGCAGATCTATGCTTCGGATAGGCTGTAATCAAGTGATGCTCATTTCACAGGAGGTTGTTGACGAGCAACTCGTTTCTTCATCGGTAAATGGCCCCTTCAAAGACATTGCCATACCAGTCGGTGTTCCATCTCCGTCGAATGGCGGTCAAATCCTGTTGAATCACTTGGATCTCACCGCTCCAATGTCCGAGGAGAAGAAGTTCAGAATATGGACGCCCACGTGCATGTGCATGAGCGAAAGCAGCCTTGCTTTCTCTACGAAACCTGGCCAGCTCACTGACGACGTCGAACTCTGGTATCGTCGTCGCAATTGGCGCATCTTCTGCTTCTGAGCTCCCCAATGCTATTTTTTCCGTCGCGAATGCAGAAGGAAGCGAATGCCTTTGCTCTCGAACAGGCACACCACATTCTTCATCATCAAAGAAAGAGAAGTCTCCCTCAGCAGCTTCCCAGAACGCTTCACTGTCCGGGTCCTCAGTGGATGACTTAGTGTCATGATGTAGACCGTAGTTTTGGGATCTCCACGCATTATTGGAAGATCCAATTCCAAGCACGAGTTTTCGTAATGCAAAGATGTCGTGGGCCCTGTTTTGTTTGAACTGCTCCCTCTCTCGAGCTGTCAGGAAGGAAAAATTCACTTGCTCAACAGTTGCTTGCAACATCGCAAGTCCTTCTTCCTCCGCGCACTGTCGGATGAATTCTAGTAAGGCTCCAATAACTTTCTGATCTCTTGTCTTGCTCGGTACGCTGGTCAACACCAGTGTTCGCAGTTTCGGGAGCATTGCGGGGCGAAGACCACCTGGCTGAGAATTTTGCCGTCGTCTTAGAATCCTGGTTGTGCTGTCATGGAGGGACTTGAGATCATTATCGGCCTTGTTACTGCCGAGCTCAGAAACAGGTGCGCAGCGTTGAGGCTCCATATCTCGAAAATTATGGTCGGGATCGCAAGTTTCCGGCGCGAAGATACTCGAGCGCCTTACTCTGGATTCAGGAGTCTCTTCTGGTTCCGGAATTAGGGTAGAGCGCTCTATTGTAGCTGGCTGAGATGGAGAAGTGACACAATCAGACGGCAACTCAGCAATTTCTTCGCCGGTCGACAACTCGTAGAACACATTAGTCGCATCAAGTTCCGGGACAGTCACGGAGGCGTCAAGCTCCACCGCAGGCGGCGTCACAGCATATGGTTCACGGTCTGCGCCTTCGTCAATGCTGGTTGGCTCC
This sequence comes from Xylona heveae TC161, assembly GCF_001619985.1. Taxonomy (NCBI): domain Eukaryota; kingdom Fungi; phylum Ascomycota; class Xylonomycetes; order Xylonales; family Xylonaceae; genus Xylona; species Xylona heveae. The sequence goes on along the minus strand of NW_017264195.1, from coordinate 2,024,323 downwards.
GTGGCAATCTGATAGTCCACGCGCAAGTATGTTAATTTGTCGTGACAGAATCTATAGAGTGTCGGCGCAAGGTTTTCAATCCGTAGCTCGGATCCGTGCAGCCGAGGATCGTTCGGAGGAAACAGGTGATGAGGAGAAGTTGGCCCACTGCGCTTTGCCATTGATGCACAATCCAACACCTTGAGGCGTTTTGTCTTTAAAAGCTGCCGAAGGCCACTCGGCGTAAAGCTATTGTTGGAAATATACAAATGTGTGATTCCATTGGGTGGCACATCCTCAAAGCTTAATCGACCGATGAACTCGCGGGTGAGCCATCCAGCCACGTGCCCCTCCAACTCTTCGCTATTGTATGCAGCTGGCAGTGGGCCAGCAGCATATGGGTACATTCCCGCTGGCCAGTCCTCGTCTATTAACGAAACGGCTCGATGGCGACTTCTGGTTGTAGCATAATCGTAAGATCGCGGAGAACAAAAGCAATGGCTCAACAAGGAGATAGCACTTCGGTCCGTTAGGTAATTTCCAGTGAGGTCCAGACTGCGGATACTTGTTTTTAGTGCAGAAGCTAGTACTTCAACGTGTTCGTCCCGGAGACCACATCGCTGGAGCTTCAATATTCGGAGGAAGGGGAGGGAGCTAAGGCTATCGAGCACAAGGGAATTATTTGCTGCTGATGTTCTTGAAAGATCCAAATAAAGCAGGTTAGGAAAATGAGGAAGTGCTAAAGATAGGTTATGTGACGTAGCATTCTTGCAACCCGAGGCATCAAGCAGTCTGAGTGGGTAATTGGGCGATTCGTCGTCGTTAGTAGGACGCCTGCCACTGCTGAAATCCCCAATCAACTGAATAGCTGCATGGTCGAAAAAAGGTAGCCCAGAGACGAGTAGCGACTGGAGATTGGGAAGCATTTCCAGCAAATCTCGTAGCCACTCTGCTTTTGGGCCGCCGTAAAGTTCACCTCTCGCAGGGGGCAGTTGCAGAGTATGCGTGAGCGATCTGACATTCAAGCGGGCAGAAAATAGCGTGCGCCTGAATCTGGTAAGAGCCGCTACCCATTTCATTGCTTTAGCAAAGATCTTTGAAGCATTACCGTGCGGCAGACATAATCTCAAAAATTGGTGGCGACCTGAAAACAGGATGACAATAGGAACAACAAAGAGAGAGAGCGTGTGTGAGAGATTTCCAATGAGACTGAGAAAGAAATCGTGGAGCAGTCACAACGAAGCAGAAGAAAAGGAAATTTACATACATACCATAAACAGCATCATCATCTACCCCAAAATGACTCGCAGGATTACCCCAAAGGTATCTCACAAAAGTGTGATACCAATGGGATGAGACGAGGCATGCCGCGCAGAGATCATTCTTCGAAAGTCTGGCATAGGGCGCCACGATAGCCCAGACGTCTCGGGATGTAGCAGCCTCATAGGACGGAGGGACGTCCTCTTCCATGATGTTTGACCTTCAGACTTACTAGAATTTTGTAAATGTATCAATTTCCGACAGGCTGTGCTGTTCTCCAAGACAGAACAACCGCGAATGCCGTAAGAAAATTACCGCCAACTTTCAATTGTAGACGAGCAGCGTGGCAAACATCCTACTCAATGAAAGCATCAAAGTAAAGCAACCACAAGTATGCCAAATTTTGAACCTTCAACTATTCAAAATTCACCGCATGTACTAAAGCGATCAGTTGCGAACCTTTGAAGAGGAAACAAAACTGTTGCTCAGGGCTTAAGTGCGAAGAACAGATATGGACCGAGCGAACCCATCGCAATGCGATCCACAACAGTTGACGAAATGGTTTGTGTCGCTGTGAGAGCGCCTCGGTGACAAGTGTTAAGTTAGGGAAGGTGCACAGCCTCATGACCTCCTGCAAAAAGAACTGTTGGTTAAGATCCATGACTCTATACAGTAGCTCGGCAAGTGGTGATTATCTGTGATAGCTCCTGTTCCAGTTAGACTTTGCTTTAGTTACGTAGAAGCGGGTTAAGGCCATCGAACGGACCCCATCAACCGAGAACCCACCCTATGCTCTCCGCCGTGCAGAAAATGCAAGCGAGAAGCGAGCAAGTCCCAGTGCCACTGCCCTTCTCCACACCTGCCGCCGGACCGACCCGGCCCCGCTGTCTGAGGAGCTCCCTATTCTCGTCTACCTTAGGTAGATACCTACTAACTATAGGTAGCTTCAGACTCCATATAGTCTTGCACGAATAAATACTGGATTTGTTTGGAAAATCACATCATTTAAGATTTTCAGAACGAGGTAGACACAATGATGCTATTTCAAGTGAATTACAAAAGTTTTATAAGAGTAAAATTCCCAATGCAAATGGCAATAATCAAGACGATGACGATGCATGCACGCATATAACGAGGGGTCAAAGGATCAGGAGGAAAAGATTTAAAATATCTCCACTTCGATCGCAAACGCCTGAGCCATCCTGGAAACGAGGCATGGGGAAATCCCAGGCTAGCAGGTTCAATATTATTCTGGGAAGAGAGGCATGAGGCAGCGCCGATTTAGCGGTTGATCGATTATATCGAAGAAAGGCGCAGTTGACCTCGACCTTACGATGGGGAGCTCAGGCGGGCCATAGTTGTGCAAGTAACACAGCATTCCCAACCAGGGAAAGGTTTCCGATACCACATCCGTGCAGTGAACGGATGATGTTGCCATGCTATGACCTGCGACGTCACTGCCTTCACTATATAATGAAAGAATGAATGCTCCCTGCTGGGATCCACGTCGAGATTACGCATTAAAATCACATGACATAGAGCAGGTTCGTATCTGGTAAATGGTTAACCGTGGGGAGTTTTAGGAATTTGACAAGGCGGAGAATGTATTTACCCAAGGGGTGACTGCAGCTAAGTTGTGGCTTTTGCGTGTATTTTGCTGCTAACTCATCGCGAATGCTATTGAGTAATTGCACGTAGCTTTGCTGTGGATTTTTCCTGAGCGCGGTGATGAATGCCCACGACATGGCACCCGTCGCCTCGCCCCCAATCTGAGCATCTTGTCTATGAAGCAGTCATCGTTAGAGGACGGCAAAAAAAAAAAGGTTAATTGAGAGGGTTTTAGGCGAACGTACGAAGTCTGGGTGTCCTTGCTGCCGGACCACATGATGACATCGGCCGGAGAGGTCTTGGTCTGCCGCGCACGCTGTGTGGCTTCGTCGCCTGTAGTGGCCTTCTTGAGAAAGTTCATTGCTGTGGTTGCGATGCCACCAAGGTCGCCGCGTGCATATTGGCCCACAATGTTGAGTAGACCCTGACCAGCCTCCTTGGCGAGGTTGGGCTCCTTGAGTACACCCTGGGTAGAGTAAATGTAAGGAAGGTCGAGAGCGGAGCCCGAGTGACATGAGTCAAAGATGGCTGTCAAGCGGACACCTGGTGAGAGCGGTCGAACCCTTTTGAAAGATGATAAGTAAGGGATGATTTGGGTGCGATGGCAATTGTGGAGTCATACATGATTCTGTGCATTTCATCGTCGACAATGTGGCCCGCATTACGGAAGTCAACCGGATAAATGACTTCATCATAACCGTCATCCTCGTCACCGTCTAGATCTTTGGTTTGTCCGCCGTGTCCTGCATCGTCATTAGTTGCTGCAGCTATATGCAGAAGTGGACCGTGGACGAACCGGAGTAATGGAAGAACAAGGAGTCGTTTGGTTGCGCATCTTTGACCAGCCAGTGCATTGCTCGAAGAATATTGTTCTTTGTGGGCTGGCTCATGGGGTTCTGTTGATCATCGGTCAAGATAACCATGTCTTCTCGAGCGTATCCAAAATGCTCATTGAGATAGGTTGACATATTTTTCACGTCGTTGATGCAACCTCGAAGTTGGCCGCGCTGGCCAAAGTAATTGATACCGATCAGTAAGGCCTTACGACGACCCTTACAGTTTGAGTATTGGAAAGTATATCCCTGAGGCGCACCCTGACCAAACCCCTGCTGACCCTGGGGCGGTGGAGCTGGAGCATGATGGTTTCCATGATTGAACGAATTCGAGTTTACAGTCGGCATTCCTAGTGACAAAGCTCAGCAAATGCACTGTTGCGATAATTCCGGCAAGTTTTCTCTACCAGGTCGATTGCCATAGGGCTGTGGCGGACCCAAGTTGTATCCGTATCCGGGTTGTGGTGGGGGCTAATTTCAAGATTCAGAACACATGCCAGAGATTATTACTAAAGTAGCGCTTATTACCTGCGAGTATGAAGGATATTGCTGCGGTGGCGGCGCTCCGTAGCCACCATAAGGCGGTTGGGGAGAAGGGGACGTCTGGGGCGGCGGGTAGCCATAATTTTGCGGACTTGACTAGACTTCAGCACTCTTGTCCTCAAACGGATATAACGATAAAGGGATCTCACGGATATGGGGAGGGATATCCCTGAGGAGGGTAATTGGGCGGCGGTTGTCCATATCCACCAGCTTGCTGATGACCACCAACGTATGCTTGGCCAGGATAGTATGACATGCTTGTGTACTGGGAGGCGGAACAGATCGTTCGACGTCAGAGATTGCAAGCGTTATTCGAGTTATGCGACCGAGTCCGTATTAAAATAGGATCTGTGCGCTCTCTTTGTGATGAAGAAATGGCCGCAGAGGGCAAGGCAACAAGTGACTGGGCGAAGAATACAGAGCAGTTAAGAGGTGGAACCAAAAAATGAGTTAAAGTGGAGGAATTGACTGTCTCTTTCCAGACGCCAAGGAAATTGGGTTCCGTCAGATTGCGCCTAGAAGCGAGGCCGAGTTGGGCTGGAGATCACGAGAAGAGAAGACAACAAAAGGGAAAAGAATCTTGTTGAATTGGCGAGAAGGATCAGATGTCAGCCAAGAGAATACCGAGGCGATGACGCGTAGACACTGGTCGCCAAAGTTCTGACTTGGTAGAGATGTTAAATAAGTGATAGCGTCCCTTGACGGGGGAAAGGGATGAACGGGAGAGAAGCTGAACCTGCACGGACAAGGAGAAGACTCCGAGAAAGCTGAGCAGGCCGACAAATCCGGAGAAAGTAACCAGGCACCGTCGAGTTTGATCACACGGGTTTGCTAACCGGTTTATTAAGCAGCCGAGAACTCTTGCTGAAGCGCTTCACCACCAAATCCCACGTGGTTAAGAGTTAAGGGAAACGAGAAAGTTCTAATGTCCGTGTGTCTTTTTGGCCGGTCCGGCGATCTGGTAGAGAGCGGGTCAAGGGTCCCTTTTTTGAGGGGAAGAGTTTCTTTAAGTTTAGAGAGGCTGATCTGTTGCCCCGGTTAAAAGGTAACTCAAAATCTCACCACCCTCAAAAATGCCACTAACGCAACGAGCTGCACTCAGTTTGAGTGATGTGATTGCGCTTCGGCTATGTGCACTCTCCTAGCTGCAAAGCTGGAAGCTTTCGCTGCTCGATATTCGTGTACCTCCGTAACCACCGCCCGGCTCTGACAAAATCCAGGTGAATAGAGTGCACCGGAGCATAAATCTTTACAGAGGAGAAGTTTCATGCTTTAAATCAACAGGTGGCCATCTTCTGTAATAAACTCGCAAAGCCACCCCACGAGGTTTGAGAATCTAATCTTTTTGATTTTACTATGTTTATCGCCTACCCTTACTGCGTATCGAACATTGGGCGTGGACCTACCTAGTAGGTAATGCTAGTGCAACTACTAACGATGCAGCGATCGGTCGGCCTGTAGATGCATCATCTAAGAATGCTGTAGCACTTTACCTTGAGACATGAACGAAAAATCATGCGATTTCAATTGGCTGTTGAGGCTGCATGAAGAGACAATTCGCTTTAAGGTCGATTTAGGACGCCATCGGCTCCCCCAGACGGGAAATGGTTGCGGAGACCCAATGTCATGGATGAGTTTTTTTGCCACAGTCGCAAATACAATCGATAGAGGCAGTACTTAACCTATTCAGCAATGATCTTTGGCGTGTAGACTGAACATTCGACAAGGGTGTCAATATTTATGCAAAGTGTGGCGAGGCCCTCCAATTCTAGCGGTCTTCCGTGGCTGAGGTGGCGCACCTGACGCGGGCGTACAGCTCCTGAGGCTCCCACAATCCTCTCGCTGTCATGGCCCAATTGGTAGGAATGCACCGCCCCCACGAGCCTCTTTGGGTTGCAGTGTCCGCTTGCCTAGTCCAATCTTAGTGGTCCGGTGCCTGCGACTTCTGCACGAAGGGTGGCAATGCGTTGTTGTCTTTCGCTCAGACCATGCAGGAGCCGTGAAGCATACTTTCCTTTTCAAGGGACAAGAATCAGGGAGCTTCTATGATTGCGCCTGACAAGGCTGTTCAGCAGGCGGGAAACGGAGTTTAGAATGTACCATTTGGAACTACTTTCGTCCCACGCGCGCATTTCCGGATCTGGCCTGACAAGAACATATCTCCAATCGAGTCACTGCACATAGCTCATCCAAAGCAAAGAGATCGCACAAATTGCAGAAGCAGAGGAGACTTTTCATTCCTGAGCTTTTGTGTACAGGTATAATCGCCTAAAGAAATCGAAAACCTGTCCCGGGGGTCGTAAAAGCGTTCACCGAGCGCGGAAGCGACTCGCACTGATTACGCGCCCACGCCAGAAGACCAGCCCTGCAAAAAAAAGCCCATCCTCGGCTTATTCATCCATTTAAAACAGTCGTTACTCCATTTAAGCAGTCTTGGCAGCCTGCTGGGGGGTAATCTTCTTGCCGTCCTTGTTGTACCGAACCCGCGGCGGCGGGGCACGGTTGCGACGGCCCTCCCGCGAACGGACACTATCCAGGTGTGAGCCTATCTGTTTCTCATATATTCCTAGGTCTGCATGGGGATATATCCCCAATATGTAACGTACCGGACAATCTTGCCGTGGATGGCGCAAGAGACGCAGTATTGGAGCTTCAAGTACATCTTGGGGACAGTGTACTCGGGGAAGACGGAGGCGTCAGAGATATCACCTGAAAAAGGAAACGGTCAGTGGATCGTAATCTTTAACTCGAATTCATCGACGGTTTTGATTCGTTTCATCGGAAGCTTCGTAGGCGTGTGGGTTCACATACGGATGGCGGCCGACTCGACCATGTTGCGGATCGTGAATCTCTTTATCGCCTTGTCCTTAGGGGTGCATCGTGAGCAGTTGGAGCACCGGATGGGCTTGACGTGACCACGGCCCTTCTTGTTGCGGCCGCTGCAAGAATGATTAGCACTCTGGCGTAGTTTCGACTGGGTTGCTGGTATTAAACGGGTTATGCATACTTGGACGCTCGCTTCTTGACCATGATTGCTGTTCGCTGCAAAGAAATTGTCAGAATCGGTCGTCGTAGTAGATTTTAAGAAGAATGGTCCGGGTTGATTGCATACCTTCTACCTGTTGACTGTTAGTAGAACTGGCTGAGCGCGGCAGCTGATACGATGTCGTCGCTGGGTGGTTTTTCGGTGCTGGCGGCTCCGCACAAATGCAGGCGAAGCGAGGATCAGGGCTATGACGGTTGACCCTTATCATATCATTGATCTGATGTAACCAGTATCATAGATCTCTCACGTGATGTTTATTGGCTCTTACCTCTTTGGGAAACGCTTGAACCGAATGACAGAACGACGAGCCTTCGTAAACAGCTGGACCCTCTTTATGCCCCCTGGACCCTGCCGAGCGAAACAGCTGGACGCGCCCCCCTCTCACCCCCATTGGCTCTTTTGTTTGGGTTTCGTCCATTTAGTGAGATGCTCCCTCTTATCATCAAGCTTTTGACGCACCCTCGCTGGCCCCCAGAGGCGTCTCCGTGACCATAATTTTTATGGATGATTGGGTGGGTGGTGCAACTGCTGCCATATTCAAGAAGGATATATTAGTAGTGAAGATGGAAGTTTATTTATCTAATGCCTGGAAAGCATGTATAATTTGATGTAGACGGTCAGTTCTGTGGTAAAACGACCGCGAATCCTTGACGGCGCCGTCAAGTTCTAGTTAAAAGCAGCGTCATTGCGTTGGCCTCGGTTTAACCCATCCGTGTCTTAGGAACCCCATAGCAACCAACCAAGACAGGAAGCAGATTCTCATACCGCTCTGCCTTCAAATCGTTCAAGTTCGCGCCTAACTGCTGCCTTCTGGTCTCTTGCTCCAAAACTTTCCCTTTTTGACTCCCCGAACGCGTCGGCTCCCCTACGCATAACTTGTTTCTCGAACTTCACACCCAACGAGAGCCTCGTCAACAAGGCTCATTGTGTCGCTATGTCCTCCACTGGCACATTCAGAGGTACGCCGAATCGGCAAGGTAGAGGCGCAATTCCGACCTACACCAACAGCCCTTCAAATATCCCACGTCCTTCTCACGATTCCCATCAATCCTCGAGCGCACATAGTGACGCAGGACATTCGTCTTTGAGTGCTAGTCGTCAGAAACAATCCAAAAGAGATGAGGTCAGAAATTGACACAATCAGATGCAAATTTGTCAAGTTAAAGCTAAAATTTAGCAATAGGCTATTCGAAAGAAAATTGAAAATGATCTCAGCAAAAAAAGGCAGACTACAGCTCGCGCCCGCCAGACCAGAAAGGCACCCCCAGGAACTGTTTTGGCATTGAAGCCGAGCCCAGCGCTCCAAATTAAGCCTGACACAACGGTTGCAGAGGCCGCTCAGCTCATGGCTGCGAAGCGTGAAGACTGTGTGCTGGTGACGGACGATGATGATCGCATTGCCGGTATTTTCACAGCAAAGGATCTCGCTTTCCGCGTGGTTGGACAGGGCGTTAAGGCCAGGGAGATTACAATTGCGGATATCATGACCAAGAATCCGCTCTGCGCAAGAACAGATACCAGTGCCACAGATGCTCTGGATCTCATGGTTCGAAAAGGCTTCCGCCACCTTCCAGTCATGGATGAGAATCAAGACATCTCTGGAGTGCTAGATATCACAAAGTGTTTCTACGATGCCATGGAGAAGCTCGAGCGGGCTTACAGCTCGTCTCGTAAGTTATATGACGCATTGGAAGGCGTGCAGTCCGAGTTGGGTTCCAGCCAGCCTGCGCAGATTATCCAATACGTGGAGAACTTAAGGCATAAAATGTCTGGTCCGACTTTGGAAACAGTTCTCAATGGTATTCCGCCTACAGTGGTCTCGGTGCGCACTTCGGTCAAAGACGCTGCAGCCTTGATGCGAGAGCATCATACGACTGCACTCTTGGTGCAGGATCAAGGCTCGATTACCGGTATCTTTACCAGCAAGGATGTCGTTCTTCGCGTCATTGCTCCCGGCCTCGATCCCGCGAACTGCAGTGTGGTGAGGGTTATGACACCTCACCCGGACTTTGCCCAGATTGATATGACTATTCAAGCTGCGCTTCGGAAGATGCATGGTCAGTATAGCTAAATCTGAGTTTTTGAGAAACGCAAACTAAATATCAGCAGACGGACATTATCTGAACCTTCCGGTAATGAACGAGGCGGGAGAAATTGTGGGTATGGTGGATGTGCTGCGGCTCACCTATGCCACCTTGGAACAAGTAGGTGTTGTCAATTTTACAATGCAGAAATGCGCTTCTGATACATATATAGATCAATGAAATTTCCGCTGCAGATGGCGAAGGACCTGCGTGGAACAAATTCTGGTTCTCGCTTGACAATGAATCAGAATCCATGGTTTCTGGAGAGGGAGGAAGTCATGCACCCCACACCCCTGGCACCCGATCGCTCATGTCTCCTGACTCTTCGCGTCCCCCCATTGATCGGGGTGATAGCGTTCTGCCTACTGACTCTGCTTCACATACGGGCGCAGACGATCCATCTGCTGCAGGTCAGTCACTGGTAGCCATTGAGGAAACACCCTTTCCGTTCAAGTTCAAGGCTCCGAGCGGACGCGTCCATCGAATCCAGGTTGTCGCGGCGTCTGGTGTTGGAGAGCTCATTACGGGAGTCAGTGCTAAGTTAGGTGGCGAAGTCGCTGGCGTTGGCGGTGAGCCGACTTTCGAGGATGGAAAGCTTGGGAAATCGGGCTATGCTTTGAGCTATATGGACAACGAAGGCGATACCGTTTCCATTACCACGGATCATGACCTGCTCGACGCAATCATTCTGGCTCAGCGGGGTGGCCGAGACAAGGTCGACCTCTTTGTTCATGATCCTGAAAAGCCACCACTCCCCGCTACTGTGGATCCCCAACCCGTCATCGGCGAGGCCCCCTCGGTTCTTTCTGGTACTACAGCAAGCCGCAGCAGGCGAAGACAGGAGAGCGACGACGATGAGGCAACAGAGGATGAGAGCTCTAAGAAAGAACGGAAACCCATCGTTTCTTCTGGCAAGCAAGAGGAACAGATTATTGCAGGTGTACCAAATGAGTTGCTTTTGCCGGGTGCGCTTATGACGTTAGCTGTGGTCATTGTCGGTGTTTTCGCCCTGAGTCGGACAGGCCGTCGGTGATGTGAAAGTGTCTTGCGAATATGATATTTTCGAGAGCAAAGTATGTCGTTTCTCGAGTTGTATTGCTGGATCTGTCCCTATATTTATTGCTTTATCTGGCGTACAATTCTCTACTCAGGCCATTCCCGCTTATCTTCAGCAACGAGGCCCTTGACAAGGGCCTAGCATTCCAACTTAGAGATATTCGGGCCAATCATTTTTCGAGGACTTTAAATACTAGCGCAATTATTTGTAATTCTTATTTCTACCTTTGAGAGTTCAATGCCCTATATTATTGTACTTCCATTCAGGCAGTAATGTCAATAATTACCTGTAGGCGGAGAGTGGGTAAACACGAGAATGGATTCCGTTCATTGTCTCCGTCACGTGCAGACGAATTAACTCGCCCAAAAAAATTTGGAAGAATCGCGTCTCTCTAATAACAACCCCACCAAAGACCCCTCGTACAGTAGATATTGAGCCTTGACCAGGAACGAGCAGTTTCTTTTATTTTGCTTCGGCTCTCACAACAACAAATTCCAATTCTTTGTAGTACATTGTTTGCAAGGTCGAACAATCAATTTTCCCTTTGCGGCCAACCGAGCGGATTTTTCCTTTTGCCGACACCTTCCACGTCCGCAATTCTTCGGTCCCTTTGCTTTGCCGCCCGACAACTTTTTTTGTTCCCGGTTGGCGTTTGGCTCATGTTTGGGCGCTGAAGACGTGGCATTCCTGACCTTTTACAACGTTCACCACCACACAAGATGGCGGTCCTTCCAGCTGAGGTTCACAATGCTCTTTCGCAGCTGCTGCAAGGTCTCTCATCCGCCGACAACGCTGTACGATCGCAGGCCGAAGAGCAACTAAATAATGAATGGGTAATTGCTCGTCCAGACGTGCTCTTAGTCGGACTGGTCGAGCAAATTCAAGGAGCCGCAGAGCCGTCGGTGAGCTCTATCCCAGCCGGAAATAAACATTTATTGTCATTCTCCAGAGTATGATCGACTGACCCAGTTCGCCCTTTTTACGTGTGCATTGCAGACCCGTTCATTTGCTGCCGTTCTCTTCCGCCGGATATCGACCAAGACACGAAAAGATCCTAAATCAGACACCACTAAGGAGCTTTTTCTCACCTTGGATCAACCTCAGAAGACTGTTATCCGTACCAAACTGCTGGAGTGTTTGGCGAACGAGTCACTTCCGCATGTGAGGAACAAGGTTGGAGACGCCATTGCAGAAATCGCCAGACAATACGTCGACGATGGTACGAACAAGGACAAGCGCAAGAGAGGGTTGCTTCAAGAACAAAGTGGCTGACATTAATTCCCAGGAGAGTCATGGCCGGAACTACTTGGCGCTCTGTTCCAAGCCAGCCAGTCGACCGACGCTGGTCAGCGAGAGGGTTCATTCCGTATCTTCGCGACCACTCCGGATATCATTGAGAAGCAGCACGAAGAGATGGTCCTTGGCGCATTCTCGAAAGGCTTCAAGGATGATGACATCTCTGTAAGGACATAAATTTGCTTTGCGTGTCGATTTTCATGGCTAACATTTTCAAAGGTTCGCCTGGCTGCCGTAGAGGCCATTGCTTCCTTTTTCAGAGCCATTGATTCAAAATCGCGGAGGAAGTACTACTCTCTAATTCCGGACATTCTCAACATTCTCCCTCCTCTGAAAGATGCCCAAGACTCAGATGAGCTCTCTCGCGCTCTCATGGCCTTGATCGATCTTGCCGAAAGTGCGCCAAGAATGTTCAAGCACCTTTTCCACAACTTGGTGACTTTCAGCATTACGGTCATCCAGGATAAGGAGTTGGAGGATCAGACGAGACAAAATGCGTTGGAACTAATGGCTACTTTTGCCGACTATGATCGGGATATGTGCCGAAAGGATCCGTCTTACACGAATGAGATGGTTACTCAGTGCTTGAGCTTAATGACGGACATTGGCATGGACGACGACGATGCGGCTGAGTGGAACGCATCCGAAGATCTTGATATTGAAGACAGTGACCTTAATCACGTTGCTGGCGAGCAGACGATGGACAGACTGGCCAATAAACTCGGAGGCCAGACTATCCTGCCGCCGACCTTTAATTGGCTTCCCCGTATGATGACCTCTTCTGCGTGGAGAGACCGGCACGCTGCCCTCATGGCCATCTCAGCCATATCTGAGGGATGTCAGGAGTTGATGGTCGGTGAACTCGACAAGGTCTTGGATCTTGTCGTTCCCGCTCTGCGAGACCCGCACTCTCGCGTCCGATGGGCCGGATGCAATGCTATAGGCCAAATGAGCACAGATTTTGCCGGTACAATGCAGGAGAAATACCACCAGATTGTCATGGCAAACATTATCCCGGTTCTCGAATCGACCGAGCCGCGCGTTCAGGCACATGCTGCTGCGGCGCTTGTCAACTTCTGCGAGGAAGCCGAGAAGAGCATCCTGGAGCCTTATCTTGATGACCTCCTTAGCCATCTTCTTCAGCTTCTTCAGAGCCCAAAGCGTTTCGTCCAGGAACAAGCGCTGTCAACAATCGCCACTGTTGCAGACTCGGCCGAGACTGCCTTTTCAAAATACTATGATACCCTTATGCCTTTGCTTTTTAACGTTCTACGGGAGGAACAGTCTAAGGAATATAGATTGCTGCGCGCGAAAGCGATGGAGTGTGCGACGCTGATTGCTCTGGCTGTGGGCGAGCAGAAAATGGGGCAAGATGCAATTGCTCTTTTGCAGGTGTTGGCAGCAATTCAGCAAACTGTCATTGACGCCGATGATCCTCAGGCAACCTACCTGCCTCACTGTTGGGGGAGAATGTGCCGTGTCCTGCGCCAAGGATTCCTGCCGTACTTGTCATTTGTCATGCCTCCCCTGATGGAGCTTGCTAGTGCCAAGGCTGACATTCAGCTTCTCGACGATGAGGAGCAGGTGGCTCAGATGGAATCCGAGGAAGGTTGGGAGCTTGTTCCTTTGCGTGGCAAATTTATTGGTATCAAAACCGCCACTCTGGACGACAAGAACATGGCCATTGAGCTGATCACCATCTATGCTCAAACTCTCGAGGCCGCCTTTGAGCCGTATGTAATTGAGATCATGGAGAAGGTTGCTGTACCCGGACTCGCGTTCTTCTTCCACGAACCTGTCCGAGTTTCGTCTGCCAAGTGTATTCCGCAGCTCCTCAGCTCATACAAGAAGGCACACGGTGACCAATCACCACAGATTGCTCAGCTCTGGGCTGGCACAGTTGACAAGCTTCTCGAAGTGCTAATGGCTGAGCCTACAGTTGACACCTTGGCCGAAATGTATCAATGCTTTTATGAGTCGGTGGAGGTTATGGGTAAGAACTGCCTCTCGGCAGACCACATGAATAAGTTTATCGAGTCCGCCAAATCTGCTCTCGAGGAGTACCAAACTCGTGTTGCCGGTCGTCTAGAGGAGCAAGCGGAGCGCGAGCCAGGCGAAGAGGAGTCTGAGGAGACTCTCTTTGCTATTGAAGACGATCAGACCCTCCTCTCAGATATGAACAAGGCTTTCCACACCATCTTCAAGAACCAAGGCACTTCTTTCTTGCCTCACTGGGAACGTCTTCTGAATTTCTATACAACCTTCCTTACGAACCAGGATCCGACGCAGCGCCAGTGGGCTCTCTGCATCATGGACGATGTGCTCGAATTCTGCGGGCCGCAATCGTGGAATTATAGCCAGCACATCATCCAACCTATGATCGCGGGCATGCAGGATGACGTTGCCGCTAACCGACAAGCTGCTTCCTACGGTGTAGGTGTAGCCGCGCAGTTCGGTGGGGAGCCCTGGTCCGAGTTCGTGGCCGCCAGTCTCCCCACGCTTTTTGCAGTCACCCAGCACGGTCAAGCTCGGGAAGACGATCACGTTTTTGCTACTGAGAACGCTTGCGCCAGTATTGCCAAAATCCTTCACTTCAATTCTACCAAGGTTCCGAACGTGCAAGAGATTGTTAATGCTTGGATCGACACACTCCCCATTGTCAACGATGAAGAGGCTGCTCCTTATGCGTATTCTTTCCTCATACAGCTGATTGAGAAGTAAGTCCGAAAATTCTTTTGCTCTAATTTAGCGCCCGGACCAGGACAGGACCCCTCGACAACAGCTACGGACCTAATTTATTCGTGATGCTAACATACGACTCCAGACAAAACCCTGCAGTATACAATCCTACTCAGGCTGCCAAGTCTTTTGTATACATCGCTCAGGCCCTTGAAGCGGAAACCATTCAAGGCCAAACCGCCAACCGTGTTGTCGCTGCGGCTAAGCACCTCGTCGGGGCTGCGGGTCTCGATCCTGCCCAGCTCCTTGCTCAGCTCACCCCAGAGACTCAGCAGACTGTTCGAGCATACTTCAGCTAGGTGCATAGACGCATAGTCGTACAAGCATGTTGATGTTGAAAAAGACCACGAAATCCATGTTGAAGGAGTGCTTTGTTTTGTTGGGATTGGAAGTTTGGAATTGTAGTTTTTATTCTCTCTCTCTCTTTTTATCTACCCTACCTCTTTTTATTTATCAGTTTCTTTTTTTGCAGGGCACATGATGGCTTATGCCTATCTTCATTATCTCCTCCTTTTGCCAAGAGCACGGTTCCTTTGTGAGAGCGTCGCATCACATGGTCTCAAAACGATTCAAACTGCACGCTCTGGACTGGGCTCCTCCAAGATTCAAATTTCTGCTGGATAGGAATATCTGTCAATGGAAGGCTAATTTCCGATTCCTTTTTTTTTTCTTTTTCACCAACATAGCATTAAATTAGACAGGCCAACTGATTAACTGATTAGAGAATGATGCAAAAGTTGATTGATATTTGATTCACGTTTCCTGGCTCTGAACCTGCGGCAAATAGGGTAGCAGTCTCAGTGGCATCTCATCTGTGTCTGACAAATGCTTGGCGGGGCAATTTATATGGGATAGTTGCACACATACACCTGTCAATCGCCGAAAAAAAAATTTTTTTACGTGAAAAGTTACAAAATAATTATAGAATATCGCTCTGAATATTTACGCTGTCACTCATGTAGCCATGGCATACCTAAGGTAGTTATGAAGCGGAAGGTCAGGGTGTTCTCAGGTCGCGACCTCGGTGAGAAGCCGAGCTGTGATTGGCCCAGAGCTTTTTCTCGCCGACGCGTGGGAAAGCGGTAGCAGGAGTAACTGAGGGAAGTTAGAGGAATCTATCACTATCTCCGTGCTGCCACAACTTCTATTTTCTGCGCAACAGCTCGACGATTTGCCAGGGCTAGTGTTTTTTGCGCCATTCTTTTTCAGTCCTACCGTTTGTTTTAATATCTCATTTTCTTCTTCTTGTCTTGTCTTCAATCTGTCATCAGACTTCGGTATTCGCAATGTCTTTTGGAGCACAGACTCCAACCATCGTCGTCCTCAAGGAGGGTCTGTAGCACCTATCCGCCATTTCCTCTCACATTGGCCTGTCTGACCGAAGTTATAGGCACGGACTCTTCTCAGGGAAGGGGTCAGATTCTTTCCAACATCAACGCTTGTTTGGCGGTTCAGGGCACCATTAAGAGCACTCTCGGACCCTACGGAGGAGACCTTTTGCTCGTTGACGCAAATGGAAGACAAACCATTACAAATGATGGCGCTACCGTGATGAAGGTGCTTAATTCTTGATCAAAATCTGGTTGATAGGCAACAGTGGAAAGCTCACAATTTAAATAGCTCCTCGACATTGTCCACCCCGCTGCCCGAATTCTTACCGACATTGCCCGCTCTCAGGATGCTGAGGTCGGAGACGGTACCACATCGGTGGTTGTTCTCGCCGGCGAGATTTTGAAGGAGGTCAAGGACCACGTGGAGGCAGGCGTGAGCTCTCAGGTCATCATCAAAGGTCTGCGGAGAGCGTCCGCCATGGCGGTCAACAAGATCAAGGAGATTGCTGTGAACACAGCGGACGGAAACAAGAGAGAGACATTGAGCAAACTGGCAGCAACTGCCATGAGCAGCAAACTTATTCACAGAAACTCCGACTTTTTCACCAAGAGTACGTTGAAACTGAAGTCTGAATGGGCAGGGTGGGATTGGTGTGTGCTGACGGGAGCTTGCTATTAGTGGTGGTCGACGCTGTTCTTTCGCTCGACCAGGACGATCTCAACGAAAAGCTTATCGGTATCAAGAAGATCCCCGGTGGTGCTCTCCAAGACTCGCTCTTCGTCAACGGTGTCGCCTTCAAGAAAACCTTCTCTTACGCCGGTTTCGAGCAGCAGCCCAAATCGTTCAAGCAGCCCAAGATTGTGTGTTTGAACGTCGAACTTGAGCTGAAGAGCGAAAAAGACAATGCCGAAGTCCGTGTAGAGCAGGTGTCAGAATACCAAGCCATTGTGGATGCGGAATGGCAGATCATCTACAACAAGCTCGAGGCGTTATACAAGACCGGTGCCAAGGTCGTTCTCAGCAAGCTGCCCATTGGTGACTTGGCTACTCAGTATGCTTTATGGTTTCACGCAGAAAGTACAAAGTAAAATTACTAACGGATTCTTTTCCGCAGGTACTTTGCCGATAGAGATATTTTCTGCGCTGGCCGGGTGTCGTCGGAAGATATGGAGCGCGTAGTACAGGCCGTCGGAGGTAGCATCCAGTCAACGTGCTCGGACATCCAGCCTGAGCATCTCGGAACTTGCGACAGCTTCGAGGAGAGACAGATTGGTGGAGAGCGTTACAATTTCTTTGAGGGCTGCCCCGCGGCCAAGACATGCACTTTGGTGTTGCGAGGTGGTGCTGAGCAGTTCATCGCCGAAGTTGAACGAAGTCTACACGACGCCATCATGATAGTCAAGCGTGCTATCCAACACAACAGCATCGTCGCCGGTGGTGGTGCTTGCGAGGTGAGCGAATTTTCCTCTGCCCATTTCTCTCAATGCTGCTCCTATTCTGCGTTTTACCTTGGTCTTCATCCAATTAACGTCGTTTTAGATGGAAATTTCTGCTTATCTCCACACGTATGCCGATAAAAACATTCCTCATAAACAACAATCCATCATCAAGGCGCTCGCCAAGGCGCTCGAGGTCATTCCTCGCCAGCTGTGCGACAACGCTGGCTTCGATGCCACCGACATTCTCAACCGGCTCCGGGTCGAGCACCGGAAGGGCAACACATGGGCTGGAGTGGACTTTGTCAATGAAGGCATTGCCAACAACCTGGAGCGGTTTGTCTGGGAACCTAGCCTCGTCAAGGTGAACGCTCTGCAGGCAGCGGTTGAAGCAAGCTGCTTGATTCTCAGCGTCGACGAAACTATCAGTAAGTTTTTTCCCTGATCATAACCTTTCCCGTCATTACATAAGAGTGTGTGCACTGATGCCATTCCTTCCGATACAGAGAACGAAGAATCCGCCGCTCCTCAGGCTCCGTCGCGGGGTCTGCCTCCGGGTGCTGCCCAGCGAGCCCTTCGCGGCCGCGGACGGGGTATGCCCAGGAGGTAAATATGCCGACGATCTATTAGTGGTGCCAGTTACGAATAGTGCCATGTATAGCATAGCAAGTTTAGTTTCTTGTTCATCTCACATCAGGACAGGGAATGATAGAATGCAAAAAGCCTTGATTTAAATTCACAATTTTGTATTCATTTTGATATATTGTAGAATTCTATGGTTTCAGGGGAAGGAACCCATTCGCGTATAAGAAAATTAGGGAATTTCATGGAAATGGTCCTCTGTAAAAGTGGACAGAATCTACCACTGGATAGTGACAAAAAGACCATCTTGCGGAGCTTACCCCTGCCCTTGTCTCACCGCCTTTGGAACCCCGGTCCGACGAACCGAACCAACACCCTCAGCTCCTCTCCCCGCATGTGTTGAGGCTTCCGATTGACAGTCAATGATATACAACTCCAGGCTTGACAATTTCCTTTTTCTTTTGGTAGCTCTCATTTTAGATTCATGGTACTTACCGTCTCTCTTCTCATTCGAGCCGTTCTGGTCCGTTTCAAATCCCATAACGTCGCGACGATCTTTCGGCCTTCATCACTGTCATTCAAATGACGTCGTAATCAGCTATCACTTCCCTCACAGTTCGCACTCACCCATCAATTATGACGCAGCCGGCTGACAACGACAAACGTGATCCTCAAAATGGCACTGTCAAGTTTGATCCGACATTAACCTCCACTGCGCACCAACTGAGAGCTTCGGAATGTCAGATTAATGGACCTGACCTCTGTCCAGATCTGGTACAGTTGCAGCAGCAGCGTTCAAATATGAACTCGGCAAAACCCCCAAACACAGGACTTGCCTCCAGTGTCAGTCTCACATCGGTCTTGCCTGCAACTTCCAATTCAATTCCAGTTTTAGCCAGTTCCAGCGAAGCAGCCTTGGGCGCCTCATCCTCACGGACCGAACAGCAGAACGCACCAACCTCGGCGTTAATGCAAGCCACATATACCTCGCCCAAGCGCAAACGGAATGGAAGCAGCTCATCGGCAGGGTTTGAATACCGGCCGTCATCATTGCCATTACGTCTACAGATTGGTGCCAGTATGCCTAATTCTGCTGCGAGCGGTCACGATTTACGCAGCTCATCTGGACCACATATCAGCTCAACAGTAGACATGAGTTCTGCAGCACAAGAAGGTTCATCATATGCTGGCAGCACAACTGGTAGTGCCGGGGAGGGTAGCCCTCGTTCTGCGGTTGCAAGAAAATTGGGAGATTTACACTTGCGCAGTGGCGACCCTGGGCAAGAAGGAGGACACGGTGTGCGTAGATTGAACTTTGGACTTGGGAAGGCACAGCAGGATGAAATAGGCACGGATACAGATGACAGCACACTTACCAGTGAGGGCGGCGCGCGCAAGCGGCGCGCTCAGGGGACTGGAAAGAGCAGCATGGAGAAAGCAAACCTCGATATTGCTTCGCCATTGCCCTCCCCTTCTCCTATGGATATGGATGGTTACGGTTTTGGATTCAAGGATATTCCAGCAAAAGCTCGAGGAGACGGCGCAAGCGGCGGAGCGCAAACTGAAGAGAAGGTCGCAGTGGATCCTTCAGACTCTGTCAGCAAACAGGGTGAGGCCGGAGCACCTGTACTCTCCAACAAGGATTCTTCAGACCCAACGCAAGCAAATACTCGATCGCAGAGAACGGCCAAGAAAGTCCATTTTCCACAAGGAGGAGACGAAACGCAAGCCTCGATAACAACAACTTCTACATCTCCCAAACAGCCTGCGCTTAACGACGCGCCACCAGTCGATGCACACCTTAATGAAACAATCAAAGTGAACCCGCAAAGCGACATCCAAACATCATCTTCGACACCCTTGCTTCCTTCATCAATACGGCCCTCACGAGCATCCCGAACATCCAAATCCTCCAAATCATCCACATCAACTAATCGAACAAAAATCGCTGCGAAACAACGAAAACGGCCAAAATCTCCACCACCCCCAGGACTGACAAACCTCCCAGACATGTCAGATATCACAGGGCATCCATCAAACCTTTCAACCACTCCTCTACCATCATTATCATCATTCCCGGAACCCAACAACCCCTCATCCCAAACCACTGCTCCATCGACCACTTCATTTTCCTTCCGTCCAAACGGATCCACTGAACCGACCATCCCTTCCATTAATCATTCTACCTCGGATATACCCAGACCCACCAGCCCCGTCCCCCAGGAAGAAGAAGAAGTCTCCTCAACAAACAACACCGCAATCGAAACAGTCACAGACATCAACGACGCAGACTACGACGACGGCGTCGGTCTCAACGGCGTCGGCTTCCGCCCCACGCCCAGCATAGCCTACGCCCGCGCGCAGAAACGCAAACAGCAAATTGCCGACTGGCGCAACAGGGAAGCACGCGAAGCACGACAACGCCGGAGCGAGAGACGCAACATGTATCGCCGTGTCGCAGGCCCAAATGGCGGTGGAGTCAGCGCTTTACGCACCGGTAAAGGCGGCGGAAGTATCGGCGCAAGAAACAGCAGAAGAAGAAGAAGCTCAGGCGTCGGCCTCGGCACCGAGGCTGGCGCTGCTTCTATTGTAGGGTTTCATAAGGAGGGGATTAGTAACGAAGTCGAAGAAGCCGGAATGGACCAGGACGAAGCGCTATCCGGCGAGAAGAGGGTCCGCTTTCTTCTCGACGACGCGTAACTCCCCATGAGCTTTTTCTGCCTCGTACTTTTGCCCCCGTCACTCCCCCTTTTTCTTAATTGCCCCCATCTTTCCAAGTTTTCTTTTCTTCTTCTGTCTATATTGACTCGTTCTCTTCCCCTTTTGCTTTAAAGACTGAGCACAAAGATACCCCATTTTCCCTAGTTTACTGGAGTTAAACATTTTCAGAGTGTTGATATAGGTCCTACAAAAAACATTTACATCTTGCCATCAATATCAATACTATTTCGAATACTACTGCCTCCGTATCCCTGTCTGAAAATAGTTTTAGAAATCTCCTCTTTAGATGAGACCATTCCCCCGAGAGTCAAAACCCACGGTCAAGAAAGAGAAGATAGAAACACGAAATGGGACACAAGTACCTAGGTAATTCAGCTTCCGTAGATGATTCTATCATTTCTACTTTGTATCGAATGAGAAGATTTTCTATCTAATAAGAAGAAGATTAAATTGTAAACAAGTCGCTATGCAATGGATTCGACATAAAACTAATCAAAGTAGTAATGCAATAAATAAAACCAGCATGGACACCTAATACTCCTGACGTCCTTGAATTCACCCCCCCTCTTAAAAAACAGAAAGTTTCAAACGAGACGCCACATCCGCAACAGCCCAGTAATGGGCGTGGGATATATATATGTACTAGTGGGAGACGGGGGATCAAAAATGAAATGAAAAGCTGATCAAGAACAAAACAAAACAAGAGAAATGCTGAATCGAGAAAGGAGAACAAACACAAGAGAAATGCTGGATCGACAAGGAAAACACCACAAGGTCTACAATCCACCGACAACCTCCTCGACCATACCAGTCAACATTCTAAAGCCATAAAACTTGGAGACGTTACTGATAACTTTAAGGGACCGTAGACTCTTGGTGCGATCGACAGTTGGTTTCCAAATACCACTGCAGGAGCAATGGTCGAGGAAGTCATTGACTCTGAGGGCGCCGCACTTGGCACATTTGAGGTCTTGGACCTGCCATTCCAGGACGAGTTTCTCGACACGGGCAATGAGGATTTGCTCAATGGCCAAATGATCGACTTCTGTGCCGCACATTTCGCAGCGCCACGTGCGGAAATCGATGCGTCTCTCGGTGGAACTTGCACCACCCGGGGTTGGGTCTTCTGGGTAGAGGGCCTCGTCACGGCAGAGGTCCCAGTCGCGCGCGTGGGTGCAGTTTTCGCAGACGACTTGTTCGATGAGGAGCGATTCGCTGGGGTTGACGAAGCGCGCTTCGGGGGCGAATTCGCGGACGTCAAAGAGGGCGAGGAGCTCCTTGCGCAAGAGCCGCGCGGAGAGCGTGATGCTCTTGTCGAGACTGAGGATTTGCATGAGAGATTTGACGAGTTCGAGGACGGGATTTGTCAGGTTGAGGTGAGAGCCAGGGAGGTGGGGGAAGATGTAGTCTGATGCGAGTGAGGGATGGAACATTTCCTCTTTTTGGCGACGAAGGAGAGCAGCGATTTGTTTTTTGAGTGGCTTTTCAAAGTTGCTGCCGAGAATGGCGTTGGAGATTTCCTGCTCCTTCTCGGGGTTGAGGCCAGCGCGGACAGGCAGTTGGGTGAGACGGACGGTGGTGTTGGATGGGGTGGAGGAGATGGCTACCCCTTCGGCGGTTAGAGTAGGTTTGGGCCGCTTGGCATCGTGCATGAGCTCTATGAATTCGATTACCCAGTCGTTGAAGACCGTCTCGAGCGCAGGCGGGAGGAATTTGCTGAGCTGCCAGTGCATGATGGTGTGTAGGTCCTGTTGTTCGGCTTCTACGACTTCTTGGCAAGCTTTGCCGCCGTGATTGAAGTCGTCATACCATACCAGGTAGTCCCAGTATTCTTTGATTTCGAGGTCGAGGAAATGAAATAGCGGCCGGGACTTGATCGACTTGAGAATATACTGGCTGTACGCGTATGCATTACCGACTTCGGCCTTGGTGGTCTGCAGCAGTAGACGGTTCGCGTTTGCAAAGACGACATGTGATCCCACCCGACGAAAGTCCATCATGAGCTGCTGGAATGCCTTTTTGGACATGATCTGCACGTAATAATGTAATGCGCGGTCGTACATGCACGATTCGGAACTTTCGACCCAGCGCACTAGATGTTGTACCATGATATCTGCGAGGTCACTGCCTTTGCAAGCTTCTGTCCACCAGGCCTTGACCATCTCGCGGAGCACCCCAACCCCAGCAGAGGCAAATGCATTATCGGCGGAAATTACATTGGTACCGTCACTTGGCGCATCGTCGGCAGGTGCAGCAGGGTTGAGTGAGACCGAATCGCTTCCCTCGAGCTCGTTGATGAGAGACGAGGTGAGGATGGTATTAATTGCCAGATTTCGAACCTCGATATCTATGCAAACGGACGAATAGGTGCCTGGGTTATTGACCGAAGGCATATCGACCTTTTCCATTCTACTGACGACATCATCTTTCTCATATCCGGCATGGTCTGGCCGCGGGCCAGCGGACCACCAAAGGACAATATTGTTCTTTTGCAATCGACGAGCATATGCAACATCAATCAGGAATCGTGGATCATCTTTTTCCAAATTACATAGTGGAACATCTCCGTATCTGGCCAATTCTATGAGATGGGATATCCAGGATCCTAGAGAAAGATAGCGAGGTACAATCCGTTTATGCGCAAAGAACTTTTCCCATTCAAGGGCCGGAAGCGTACCGTCATCAGGATCAGGTTTTATCGCCATGATCGGAAATTCCTTTAGCATCGGAATTTCATGCTCTAGGACGCGGCGCTGCGGTGATTGAACGACCAACATCAGTGGCCCGCTCTCATCATTGCGTATCTTCTTCAGCAAATCTCCCAACTCGAGCTGCGCCTTTCGCTTCGTGGTAACCTGTGTTATCTTGAAGTGAATCTTCTCTTGATAATCGATACAGTTCTGCCACGGCGCTCCACCAGCCTCTTCCAAGGCGTTGGCTAGTTGTTCCGAGTAAATCCTGTCAATGTTTGGGAAGTTGTTGGTTTCGCGAGACTTGTTCAGCACAACCACATGGGCTTCTTGCTTCGTGGTGGAGAAAAGCGCAAAGACTTGGCGCATGCTCGTGACAATGTGATACAAAAAGACATATCCAAGGGGCGACTGCTGAAGATATGGCTGCTTTGCTTCTGCTTGCTTGAGAGCTGAAAGATCAAAACCTTGTTCCAATCCTTTACCCAGTACGCCGCGTTGACTGGAATCGATGGTACAAAGGTTACCTAGCTCAAGCACGGCTCGGACATTAAGAGGCAGCTGCTTCTCGTATACTCCTTCGACACTGGGATGGTTGAATAGAAGAGCTAGCTTCTTCGCCTCGTTGATATAAGTTTCTTCGGACATGGTCAATTTAAACAGATGGACAGACGGATGACCATTTGGTAAGGTGTGGTTGACTTTCTCCACTGAGCAGCCTTCGACATCGACATCTGGCAAATCTTTGCTCTTGAGATTGAGATAAACCTGTCGAGACACCTTTACCTTGAGATTATGAATCTTCTTGTCGATAAGTACAAAAGCGTTGACCAATCCGGGAGTTTCAGTTTCACGCAGCTGAAGTACTTGCCAGGTACCAACAAACAGCATTTCAGCCTGGTTTCTGAAAAAGCTGCCAATGGCATCCGACGAAGCATTGTTACGCTCTCCAAAGAGCTGTCGCCGGCGCAGTCTAGCTTGTTTCTGGATCTTCCATTTCTTCTTTTGATACTGCAGCCACTCCTCATAGTCTTCTGAAATTGATGGTATCTTAGCTGGTAGGCTGGCATAAGGATCCAGATTCTGCGGAGTGGATGGTTCGATAATTTTTCTTTTCTGCGACATCTTTGTCAGGACACCGTTCTTGGGTTTCGTAAGTGGTTTCACGCCAAAGTCTTCAAAGTCGGGCACGCGCGTTTCCAAAGAAGTGTTGGTAATGTCCGCAAGTGTTTTCTTCTCAAACATGTCGGTCATTTTCTTCTGCTTAAATTTGTCGTCCTTTGTATTGATTCTTCTCTGAAGCCAATCCGGGTGCGCAACGCGCGGAACAGGATTACGAATCTTTTGCAGAGCGGCTGGAATCGTGATCAGCTTCTGGATGACAGACCCCAAACGTTCCAAGTAGTAATCCCAATCAATTACATCTCGGGGGTCCATGTCTCCGGGGTCTTCTCGGAGCCACTTCTTCAAGAAAAACCGCTTTATGGGTTCTTCTGCCGAGAAGATGGCTACAGGAATGGCTCGATCCGTGACCGGCGCATGACGGGGTTTCTCTGAAATAATATATTTGCAATTCAGCCCTTTATCCTTCACCATTTGCTCGCCAAGGAATTCAGCAAGGCGGCGTGCAGTAGTGATAGAGGTTGACTTTTGCCCGCCATATTCTTCCAGGGTCTTCGTCATGCTCCTATTCTCGCAAATGAGGTCAATAAGTTCCTCATCCGCCAGCGTAGAACCGTGCTGATACAGAACATCAAGCCATCGGTTTGCAACTTTTGCAACAGATGCATAGGTCTCGGCGAGTGTCGTGCCCTCGAGGAAGAACTTGAAAATTTGTGTCTGAAATATCTTGATGAGCTTCAACTCGCCTCTCCGCTTTACTTCAAAACCCTTCAGCTCAGCTAGTGAGCCATCGTGGTTGAAAACAGCGTATCTCTTCTTCAAATTCTTGTCTTCTTCTTTGGATGTGGGAAGGATCATGGCTTTGTAAGGCCCATCGACTTCGAAGAAAATGGTGTTATCACTGTGCGTCTCATATCTGAATGTGACAGGATCCACGAGAGTCTGGTACTGATGATTGGTGAATCGCTCGTGTACCAGGTGGTTTAACATCACACAAGGATACGAGACGGCAAGCTTCTTGCCGTTCTTCAATGTAAAAGCAAAGTTCTCTGGAAACGTGCCGGGAAGAATACACCAAATACCATCGGTATCGAGCTCAAGTGGCCTCCCTATCCTCTCAACAAGGGATCGAGCCAGCTGGATAATGCGCGCGCCAGTCAAACAGGTCACTCCAGCCATCTCCATTGAATACCATCTCGAACCCTTTCGCATGACATACCCGTAGAAACTGTTGAGGATGACTTTATGAGCAAGTTGCAAAGAATCAAAAAGGATAATCATTTTCTTTGCCTCTTCAATCTCGAGACTTGTTGCGCCTGAAGACTTCAAGGCGTCCGTGTTATTTTTCCAGACTTTCTGCTGTCCCTTGAAATCATATCGTCGATCTCGAAAATTTTTGACTGTGTCGACATAGAACGGGTTTTCTCGTTGACAAATAATTGCTTCGCGCTCGATTGTTCTGGCGTCGTGAATCTTGTGGTAAATCTTTTTGCTATAATCTTGTAACCGCTTCTTTATTAAAGAAGCCTGCTCGTCTTCTGTAAGATCCTGGAACGTCCGATTTGGCGCGTTTGGACGCTTTCCAGGAAATCTTTCGTTTTCTAATGCTTGTCGAATCATATTGTATTCGTCGCGTTTCGCAGGAAGGAACTCTCCTCGCCACGCCCATGGCATCCTCCTATCGCACGTTTTACCAGGACGGTTGAAGTCGCAGGCAGCACAGTCAGATTCCTGAATCATTGAGTCAGGCTGCAGACGGTTTGTCGTCATAATATTTGGATACATGGACGCGACGTCCAAATGGTAAATAGATGGCCTTTCGTGTCGATTCGGAGTTTGTTTTAGACTGAGCAGTTTTTCAACAATTTGCGCTTTGATCTCATCGTAATTAGCAATATCGTCCATGGATTTTTTCTCCTCAACAGTGATGCTAAACGTGAGAGCGGCGTCTAGGTCGTGGATAAGTTCATCAAATGCCGAGGGATCTAGCGCAAAGTTGACTGGAATATCGCTTCGAAATACGCCAGCCTCGATACTCTCAACGTGGCCGCCGACATATGTTTCACTTTCTACAAGATGTCCCTCCCAAAATGACTCTTTTGGAGCCTGATGCTTGTTGGGAAGCAAGATCTCTTTTTGATATGCTTGTACCTTATCACGGATCAGCGAATGTTGATGCTTATAATTCAAGATGCTTTCTCACCATTAATAACATCTCGCACAGCGTTCCTGTTCCCTTACGCAATGTGTCGTCAGGGTTCAGTGGAATGATCGTACACAGGGAGAAGATGAAAGGATGCACGTATTTCATGTACAGGTAATAAGTCGCCACAGCATCTGAAACGGAATATTCTGCAAGGGTTTGCGGGCGTTCTGAGGCATAGCTAAAAGGAATTAGCCTGTGCATTCGTAGAACGAAAAAGTCTAAATGGGAAACCTTACATTGTCATCAATTCTGGATCCAACTCGTCTGGATCGTAGCCTAACTTTGCAACCGTGACGGCTTTCAAACCTCGACTCCCTTGAGGAAGATAGCTGTCTCGATTGACCCAGGCAAAACAATCCATATGCACGCAATAGTCGCTATGATATATATCCTCACTGTTCTTGCGAAATCCAATTTCCCGGTACATGTCAATTCCTAGAATGCTTGCCCGGGCCTCAACGAATGGCCAATCGAAAAAGTCTCCGTTATATGTTGCAATCACTGTGGGTCGGGCCTCCTTGACGTGAAGGAAGAATCGTTCCAATACTGCCTTTTCATCTGGTTCGTTGAAGATTATAAAGGGGCCTTCGTACTCTGGTTTAGGGGTATAATCAAAGTCGGCAATATCCTCAGAGACAATCTCCCTGTTTGTGATAAGGAATCCTTGGCCATCGATCATGTATGATATCATCATGATCTGGTCAAAAGCAGAGTCGGGAAATTTTAGAGGTAATTTGGTAGTCTCAATATCAAAGGCCAGGACCACCGGATCGGCTCGCTGTAGACGCTCCTCTATGCAAGTTAATCCAATAACGCCATGCTTGGCCTCGACAGTGTACCATTTTCCAATACGAATATCTGAACATAATCAGCCCGGAACCGTTTTAGAGAATCATGTTGGCAGGAATACCTTTATCAATTGCGACCCGTACATGATAAGGAACATCATATTCTCGAATATCAACAATATAATCGCTTGCATCTGCAATTCCAGTAAATCGTGCGTCGTGTTCTCGTTCATCATCAAAGAGATCAAAACCAGCATTTGCACTGAAAGTGAACGCATGTTAGAAATCAAAAGTCAGCTCAATTATCGTTCAATTGGGTACTAACCTGGCGACCTCGGCATATGTATCCATTGCATTCATGCTTTTCTTGTTCTTATCCGCAATCGGTTGGAGAACCTTTCTTACCGCCAGAAGATCCCCAACGTTGGCGAAACGCAGCTGCAGGAGTGTTCTGCGGTATCCAAGGAGGTGATTTGGCTAAACACACAAATTAGTGTTTGGGGACATGGTCAGATATCATATAAATGAAATAAAACAAACCATTTGCAAGTCCTCCTTCTCTACCCGATTGATCCCCTTTATAATTCCTTCGAATGCTCTCTTGCACCATTCCTCTACTTCCTCCTCTTTCCCTCTTCGGACAGCAATCAGAAAATAAGGATCATATTCGACCGTAGCCTTAAATGTGCCGCCATCCTCCTCAATGAAGTAGAAATCCACACCTGCTCGTCCTGCAGGTACAGCCTCATCCTCGACTGAGGTACTGTGCATGTTGCACAGCCATCCCATTTTCGGCTTTCCAGATTCATATCGCGCAAACCCCATTGCCTCGTCAATACTGTGGGCGAGTTTCACCGCCTCGGCCTTTTCATTCTGTGAAGTGGCCTCGCTGGCGCGGAGGCTGGAAGCCTCGACGGTCTTGGTGCGTCGAGCCCCATAAGAGGATTGTCCATTCTTGAAGACATGTCGGTATGGCTGCCCTGGTCGTCGTACCGGCATATTGGCGGCGATGTAGATGGTAACGGTTGACTTGCGAGCGCTTCTGGCTGCTGTTTGTACGGGTTAAACCCCTCTGAAGGCTGACATTAAGAAAGACGTGCTGATACTCTAAAACCACACAAGGCACGGCCGAATCAATATAGGTTTCAATGGATAGTTGAAAACACTGGGGTCAGGAATATTTGTCCACTCCGTCAAGACTGGTAACTAAGGTATGCCTGACAACTTGGTGTTCCCTTTTCGGCGACGCGTAAAGTGGTTACCGACGCGGACGCGCCGTAACTCTGTGACGCGCTAAGCAGAGAAACTGTTCATTCCCAATCCAGCGACAGAACTACGGCAAGCGAAAAATGCATAGAGCGAACACTGTCACAGTCTGAGACTTCACCAGGGATGATCATAACACTCGGATAAGCAAATTCAACCATGGCAGCTGACAGTCGAGAGGACACCGCAGCATCTCAACCGCCAAGCGGACATCCCGCTGATCAAGCCGCAGCATCCACGCATGATCAAAAAGTCTATGAAACCTTTAATCTTCCCCCAGAGAGCGCCAATATTCTTCCAGGCGGCTCGGTAAATACCGCCGGGGGCACATCTCCCGAAGCAGGATTCATGGAAGCAGCGAAGACTATTCAGATCTCGGACTTTCAAAATGTGCATAAACAGCCTTGTGTTCGCGATTCCCTGCTGACAGGGATTGCAAGTGGCTTTGGGCTGGGAGGTGTTCGGGCTGTGTTGGGCGGTAGGGAACCTCGTCATGCACTGACTTCAGTTGTCAATTGGGTTATTGCTAACTGTTTGACAAACAGCACCATTGCCCAAGGCGTCTAATTGGGCCGTCGGAACTTTCTGTGTCATGTCCTTTGCTGCCTACGAGTACTGCCAGATCAAGAGACATATGGAATTAGAGGGAATGAAGAGAGCGGTCGAGATCATAGACAAGAAAAAGGTTGACCGAGAACAGAAGATGGAGGAGGCGCGGCTCGCCCGACGAAAAGCCAAAGAGGAAGCAGACCAACAAGCTGAAGAACATGCGAAGTCGAAGGGAGGCTGGGGCTCCTGGAAGGGTTGGTGAATCGAGAAACATCCGGCCGAGGCGTACAAAGCCGATAATACTTGAATAGTTGAATTCAGGCTTCGCTTGCTAGTAGCCAGCACCAAGGTAGTAATTCTCTTGGTTGGGGTTTTGGCGTTGGGCATAATCAGAGGCCCCACTCGACAGCGTGATGCCTACTGATCTTCTGCGGAACTGATCATAGCTTCAGCGGGTTTGAAGTTCTACAAAAGCATACACTTGTATATTCATATATTTGTATATTAATACATCTCAAAAGGATTTAAGAGAGGCGTGCCAGCGCAAAGCCAATGGATTGAGATCCTTTAGCCGCGCGGCGCCCCTACGCCAACTGGATAATAGAGATATGTACACCGACAGAGAACGAATCCGCGCAATTGTGGTAGTGCGTGGTTCTAGGTTTCCAAAGAGTGGTTCCTCTCCGGAAGGAATGAGAGCCAAATAACATGGAGATATGACAAGATAGCCCAAACCTAAAATCCGGGTTGATGATAGTGCGTCAAGTCCTGAATTGAAAGGATGAAATGAGAGGAAGAGCAACGACCATATGTGGGGTATATCGCAATTGTACAGTTTTCGTCTACAAGAATCCAATAAAATCAAACGCCAGACCGCGCCTGCTAGAGCGTGAATCAAATCCGGTCCGAGAGTGTCAATAAATGCATGAACGTGTGCACTGCCACGCCAGATAGGGTTGGCAATCATCGTTTTGGTGGGCCACCACGAAGCTGCTCCTTGAGTTCCTCGACATAGTATTGGATGAATTTTTTCCCATTAAAATTGTCATTTCCTACATGGATTTAGTCAGAGTTATGATGATCATAGAAATAGACGCAGGGTGCTTACTATCCAAACGTGTGCTGTCAACTTCCTGGGAAGGTTCACCATGTCGGATTTCGCGGACCTTCCCATAGACTCGTCGAACGGCACGATGGAAACCCGGACTCGCGAGGAGCTGCCATCAAGAATCAGTAAAATAGAAACACTTTTCAGCAATCTCGGGCCAATAGATGTTGACGTACTCGGGCGGTCAGCCAGGCCTTCAATGTCTGTCTTAGCAAGCTTTCCTAGACGTGGGATGGTGTAAGATACGAACCTCAAATACTCGAAGCCACATGGCTGCAACAATGTTAGTCACGTATAATATCCCCAACTATCCAAATAGATCTGAGCAAGGTGTGAAATGCATTGCTTTAATCAAAAGCTTTGTCGAAAGCCATGTGGGCTAGGTACTGTTTGGAAAATGTACGATGTAGAGAGCGATGTTGGTGTGGGGAGAAGGAGAAACAATCGACGCATGTAAGCGACGCCACTTGGTGAGATAAGCAGCTGGGCGCTGAAGCAAACCCACGCATGTTGGCACAAAATATGCATAAATTTAATGATCCACTGTACTTTTTAAAGTCTTTATTGCTAACTTACCAGTGACCACTATATTACTTATAATTTCTTCAGAAGTACTATGAGAAAGAGATTTCACTCATACAAGACCAAAATTTTCATTCTTGTTCTTCTTCTTTCTCGATGAAATGATTGACCATGTAAAGCAAGACTAGGGTAGTCAAGTAAATTGCTTTTGCTTTCCCAAAGATAGATGCCCAATGTCATGTGCGGCAGCGTCCAGCCTCGCAACACCAATTGGCCGTATGAAATATATTAATAGAGATATTATATGCGTATCAAGCAAGCGGGATTATATGGTTACCGATTCTTGATTCGAGTAAAATCTCATCGAAGCACAATTCGTGGTCTTCGTTGGGCGTCCAAGGGGCTTAGCCCATCATCCACCCTGTTGGCTTCTTGAAACACAATTAATGACCGTACCAGGTGATTTCATCGCCCCCTTCAAATGCGGGACGAGTGGCTCAAGGGTCGTAAGCTCGTCCCTCACTGCGAGTGATTCAAGCCATAGGCAGAGTCGAGTTCATTAGCCCACCTAGTGTGTTTTTTAGGCTCTCCTGTCAGATTATTCGGCTCCCCGAATATATATACTATATTGGAACTAACTCTCAAGGTTCGTCTTGAAACACAGGCACTTGCCACAGAAGGGTTGACAAATTGCTGCCAGTGTATACTGTATTGTGTATATCTATCGGATATAAATATCATAGATAGGGCTGCATCACGCACCTTTCCATTTGGATTTTTCTTGGGTGTCATCCGGTGTCCTTCGCCTTCCCACTGCGCACTCAATTTCCTCGCCCTGGTGGTCCCTGACGTCCCCACAGCGCTTTTGGCGATAAATCTGCAGTGGGCATAGTCGCTCCTGCACCGTGCTGCATCGAGACATCACCGCTAACCGCCTTGCTCGCCTTGCTCGCCCAACCACCGTCAGCTCGGTCAACCTGCATCACCTCCGAGTCCATTGGCGGCGCAAAGCTGCAGGCAATCGCCCAGCCGAGCAGGCTATGGCTGCGCCCTTGTCAGTACCGAGACCTGCCGCTGCTTCGTCTTCAACTTCCTCCAGCCCTCCTTCGTCACGTGAGCAATCTCGAAATGCTCTAGTAGAACTTCATCCGCCGGCGTTTTTACGCCAAAGTCGCCTTGGTAAGCATTTTTATCATGCTGCGTTGACATAGATGCTTGTTCTTAGGAGCATTCGGAGAATGCGTTGCTGATAGTGTTCGATTAAGCATTGCGGCAAAAGTTCGCCAGTCTCACTGTTCTCCAAAGAGGACGGCTTGAGGATGCACACAAAAATCCCGAGTCGAGATTCAAATTGCCTCAAGATGAGGCATCCTTGGTGCGGAATCGTTACTTGGACATTCAGCCTTGGGCCAATTCTCGAGTCCACCTCAAAGTTCCAGAGGGTGAATGCGACTATATAAACGCTTCTCCTGTGTCTCTGCAGAGCTCGACTGGTACAGTAGAAAAGTATATTTCAACCCAGGTATATGGTCCTTGACAACATGCATTTTTTGGCTGCTCTTACTTGATCACGTGCTGACAGGGATTTGAATAGGGTCCCAAGAACCTATTGTTTGGTCATTTTTGGGGAATGGTCTGGCATGAGACTGCAGATGTGGCAGTCATTGTTATGCTCACAAGGACGTTTGAGAGTGGACGCGAGAAATGCTCACAGTACTTCCCAGCAGAGATGGGAAGTGAGCCAATGATGTTCCAAGTGAGCACAGAATCAAGCAAAGAGGTCGAAGGAAGCATCAGGCTTGAGGAATATTCCGAAGATGATGCTACTCGGTCCATTATTCGTAAACTTTCATTGCGTGTGGGCGAGGTTGAGAAGACAGTCTGGCATTTTCTCTTTGCTGGCTGGCCTGATCACACCATCCCAGAACGCGAGGATCGTGCTGCGTTGGTCAAGCTGATTGCGCTATCAGTAGAGAAGAACGAAGGCACAAACAATCCTCGCATTGTACATTGTAGCGCTGGTGTCGGTCGCTCTGGAACTTTTATCGCCCTGGACCACCTCCTGCGAGAGCTGCACTCGGGAGGAATGGACAATGTGCCAGATGATGTCGATAAGATATATGAGACAGTCACCTCCCTGCGAGAGCAACGCATGTGGATGGTTCAATCGGAACCGCAATATGCATTCATCTACCAGGTACTCATGGAGGAGTGGAATGCAAGGCAAGCTGGAAGCATTCCCGCTTCTCCAGAGCCGGCACAAACTGATAAAACGCCTATCGATGAAGTGGAAGACAGTGATGAGGAAGACTATAATGACGAAGCCGGACCCTCTGCAAAAAGAGCCAGACTCTTGGCTGAGCTAGTACAGAATGTTCAGAAGGCATATGGACCTATTCCTTCTGAGGGCGAGGAAGCATCAAAATAAGGCACTTCCAATTTCTATGACCCTACTAGCATCTCCAAGTTGGGTTAACTTCCCTTGGATATTCCCTTGCTTTCTTTTCTTTTCTCTTTCTTCTCAGCATCCACCCCTTTTTTCTTTCCCCCCCCTCATTTTCAGCATGCAATAGTTTCTTTCAGTGTCTATACATCAGAGTGGCCGAACAGATTTTGGCCTAGCGAAGTTTTGGCGACGAAGATATCCAAATAGCGCCTTGGACTGTTTATATCAACTTAGAGCCTCGCGATAGAATATTTCTCTAGTTTTTCAGTTTCTCATGGGAAGAAAGAAAAGAAAAATTGGCGCAAGCAGAGAAATATCGACCTATTAACCCTGATTCGAACGTGGACCTTTGAATTAACGTGCACTCAATATTCTAAGAGGAATTACCGGGAAAGTGTATGCCGGTGCTGACCATAGAAACGTAATGCGCGTACGGCTTACTGTATCCACAATAAATGCCCTGCTGTACGTTGAAGGTGAATGCTATTATTTCTTTCATTTCGATAACAGGATATCATAATTCAAGATTGATTGAAGTCATTTATCAGTCGTCTCTCTTCTTTCCTTTCCCAGCTTCGTCCACAGCACCCTCACCACCAGAGGCTTTCTGGCCTGTAGCCTTGCTGCCTTCTGGCTGAGCAGATGGTTCATCGTCCTCCCAATTGTCTTCGGCGTTTTCATCCCAGTTATCAAGCTCCTCCTCCACTGTGCGCTCCTGCGGCTCATCTCTTGTCACACCAGTCTCCTGGGGTTCCAGACCGCCAAGTTCAACGTCTGGCTCTTCCTCCTGGCCAGAGACGGCTTGGTACTGCCTAGTTCGCCGGCGACGTTCGAGCATTCCCTTGTGATACCAGCTACACAGAGCAACAGCTATGAGAGATCCGACGAGGTTGGCCAGGATATCATATGGATCGAATTGTCGACCATTCTAGATACATAAAATTAGTTACTTATTCAAGCAATAGCGCAAAGATGTTAGCTGTACCGGAATCACCGCCTGTATAAACTCAGATCCGACACCAAGAATGCCCGTGCAGACAATCAAAGTGAAGTTCATCGCCCTGCGGCGGGTTGTTTCCAAAACCCAGTAAAAGCATAGCTGCAATTCGCATTGTATTAGCACGGCTAATTTGATTGCCCATCGAGCTCCCTTTGAGAATGAGTAAGGCTTACTGAGAGGATGAAGAAGGTCACAAGATGGAGTATTTTGTCGTTGATAACCTTTATTTGAATGCTCGAGAGGCCCAAATATGCGGCACCTAAGAGGAGGACGCAGAATCCCCCTACATGAAAGCTTACAGTGAGCTTCTCAATTCCCCAGCGTAACCTACAACTGGCACAGGTCAAACACGGGGCCGGCGAGACACTTACCGGCGAAAGGTGGCCGTACCCGCATGATAAACTCAACAACACGATATCATTAGATTCCAAAGATTGATTCTAGCTCCTTAATTATGCTTGCAACGATATGTGGTAGGCACAATGGTCAGTAGCTTGCCCCTTCAAACTATTCATCTCATTCATCCCTCAGCTCCGAGCTGGCCCCGTCGGATGACCGCATCGTTCTCGCCGATCCCGCGGCAAGTACAACAGATCCAACAGATTACCCGGTGCGTCAGGTCACTGCACGCGGCGTCGCTTAGCGGACGCAGGTGAAGCCGAACGTCAAGTCGTCCTCAGCGCGACAATCCCCCAGGATCGGCCTTATTTCATCCATCTATTGTCGTCCACCATCAATCGATTTCCATCCTTGAATCCACATGCCTGATAGCTAGAGCCGTCGGGCTCTCTATTCATACCGATTTCACCTTAGTGCGACGATTTGGCGAGCTTCACCACGGCGCGCTCATCCTGGAGTTACAACCGTCTCTAACGGCGGGAGAGGGGCCCCCAAAGTTGAGCGCGGAAGGGAGATGTCGTCCGCCAACAACAATCCACCCTGGCAGCCCCCGGCGCACCTACGGCACCTAGATGATGGTTTCAATTTCTTCTCTCAGAGTACGTCTGGCGCGCCCAGTTCGCGGGCCCGGACGCCAAATACATTACCGGAGATTACCATCGGAGGTGCCGAATCTGGCAATATAATTTTGGACGGGGAACCTGCTGTCGAAGAGGACCCCAGGGCAGCGGAATTTGATGAGCTATTTAGAAAAAGTGAAGCAAAGATTGCTTCTCTCTTCAGTCGCCATGATGACGCGCCCATGGTTGAGGAAGGCGAAGCTTCGAATGAAGCTGATATTGGCCTAGAACATGGTAGAGCCGCGGAAGGATCTACTCGGGATGCGGCTCCACCTCCCAAGAAAGCTGCACGAGCTATCAATGAGGATGATTATGATGATTACGACGAAGATGAGGAAGAAGAGGCTCCGGCTCCGCTCAGCCGCGTTTCGACTGCGAAAGATAGCAGCACCGTTACGACAACCGCGACTGCCAGCCCCACGAAGCCCGGGCTTCCCGCGACAGGAACAACTTCCCCCGCCATCAAACTCCCCTCTTCGCGCGAGCAGGAGAAGTCGTCCGACGAAGTCCGCAAGAAGCTCGAGGAAGATAAAAAGGCGGCAGAGGCAGCAGCTAAAGCAAGCTTCAATACCCTCATCTATACATTGGAAAATGACCGGGATGCAATGTTGGACCAGCAGAAGCTGGATGAGTCCGAACGTCAAGTTGATGCTGAAATGTCTGGTCCCGGCGGAAGCGCGAACAATGCCAATAACACGTCTGCTGGTGGATCTCAACCAGGCAGTTTAAGTAGCGCAAACCTCGGTGCTTCCAGTCTGACTCTCAAGCACCTTATCGCGCGGATCGACGCAAAGCGTGATCAGGTCCGCGCATCCGATGCTGAGCTTCGGAGTCTTATGAGCGAAGTTCGAAAAAATCGGAGCAAATGGGCTAGTGAAGACAAGGTTGGCCAGGAAGAGCTGTACGAGGCGGCGGAAAAGGTTCTCAGCGAGCTGAAAGCTATGACGGAGCATTCGACGGCATTCTTGAGCCGTGTTAATAAGCGCGAAGCTCCTGATTACTACAATGGTAAGGCCCTATGACCTTGTACAATGGTCCTTCCCCTGCTAAAATGTGCATCTGCAGTGATCAAACATCCTATGGATCTCGGAACAATGACGAAAAAGCTAAAGGGTCTTCAATACAAATCAAAAAAGGAATTCGTTGACGACTTGAATCTCATATGGTCCAATTGTCTAAAGTATAATGCGAATCCTGAACATTTTCTGCGAAAGCATGCACTTTATATGCGGAAAGAGACGGAGAAGCTCGTCCCGCTAATTCCGGACATTGTTATTCGAGATCGCGCAGAAGTGGAGGCAGAAGAACGAAGACTGCAAAATGCGGAGGCTGATCTTGAAGGGGGCGAGGAGAGTGATGACGGTGAGTTGCATGCCTCAGTGCTTGGGATAGGGACGTTCTTGGGCATATACTGACAACCGATAACCATGTAGAACCTATCATGTCCTCGCGGGGCCGAAAAGCTCCAGGCATGAAGTCAAAGAAAGGCACCACGGTTTCTCGCACAGCGCCGACTTCTGTGCCGGAGGGTACTCCTGGTGCCGAAGCGAAACCGCCTCCTGGACTGCCTCATAGCAATTCCGGAACTAATCTCAAGAATGAATTTCTTCGAGCAGATTCTGATGCGCCAATGGAAGGAAGCCAGACCGAGTTCTCTACCCCGCCGCCCGGCAGCATTACTCCCGCTGGGGCAAACGGCGCATCGAATAGCGGCGCACAGAGCGACGCCATGGATATCGATGGGATAGGGCCGCTTAATGGGTTGGAGAGTGGCTTAGGTGGGGCTAGAGATGACACAGAGTACGACAGTCTTGAATTCAAGACCTGGAAACAAGTCACAAAAAAGGACCGTGCTCGCGTTGCCGCTGAGCGTCACCGACTTTTCCAAGGCGACCATCTAAATCCCGACGAACCGGCGCTCCTCCGCACAAAGGCCGGAATGCGGCGGTGGTTACGGAAGCGTCGCGAGGCAGTCAACTTGGGAGCGGCTGGTGACGTCAAAGTTGGCATCGAAGATAAGGAGGTAGAGCCCGAACCTCAGGGCTCAGCTACGCTGGCCGAGGGTATGGAGGGCGAGGAGGAGCCAGCTCTGCCAGACTATTACGATGTATTAGCTGGGATACCAGAACTGCCAGAACGATTACGATGGTTGGAAGACTCCGAAGGCCAGATCATCGACCCATCGGAAGAGTATATGAGGGTTGTTCCAAAGGGGCAATTTACGTCTCCTCACAGTACCTTCGCTGAGAAGATGGAGGCAAACATGAGACAAATGCAGGAAACGAGGAAAGTTTGCGCAAAGATTGGGATTGTCAAGCAAATGCAGCTGCAGTCGCAGGTTGGTATCAACGAGATCTTTTTGACATGGATATTCCGACTGACATAAACTTTCCGTATAGATGTATCAGAATCAATTCCAAAAGTACGATCCTGATCCGTTTGTGGAACAAGACATTCCCCCACATGTAGTCTCAGATGATGGACCCGTTATGGCTCCCTGGGTGTGTCGAGCGGCTCTGCAGCGATCGGTGGGCAAGTTATTCTATCACGCGGGCTTTGAAGAGTTTCAACCTTCGGCGTTAGATGCCGTTACGGATATTGCCGGCGATTTCTTCGCTCGCCTTGTGCATACCCTGGGGGTATATAGAGAGGTGCCCAAAGTACCGGAAAAGGCTACCGTTGGTCCAGCGGAACAATCCAGGCCTGGCTGGAAGAACAGATTTAGCACAGAAGAGATTATCCTCCATGCGATGCACGAGCATGGCATCAATATTGAGGCTCTCGAAAGCTACGTCAAGGATGATGTTGACCGACTGTCCTCGAAGCTCGCCAATATGCACGAGCGGATGAAGGCGCATCTCGCTGAGTTATTGGTATGTACCTTCTGCTACCTGATCATCTTACCTTGGTCCTATTTACTAAGTTTTAATAGCGCCCCGCTCTTGGCGATGCCGGACCAGACGGTTCAAGCGCCTTTAATGACGGCAGCGAACAATTTGTTGGCGGAGATTTCGCCGAAGAAATCGACGAAGACTTTTTCGGATTCAGAGAACTTGGTCTCGACAGGGAATTTGGTCTTGCATCGCTCAGCGTTCCATTACATTTGCTGCAGAACCGGATGCACAACGCTTATACCGCACAAAATACAAGGTATGGCATCCTTCTCCGCCTCCTCTGCTCACGTGAAACCGGACCTCTTGCAAGAATATTTCGATTTGTACTAACACTTCATATCAACAGCGTCACGTCTACTGCTGCATCCGCCTTCCCACCGCCTGCGCCGTTTGATCACGTTACTGTTGAAAACATCAAGGAAGAAATCGGACTCGTGCAAGAATTCTTCCTGTCTAAACTGCGCGCCAACGATGACCAGCCTCTGGTCGAAGACGAAGATCTCCCGCAAAAGCAACGCTTCCCCAAGCCTCGCCTTCCACCAACGGGCAAGATTTCCAGCCCCCGCAAACGGCCACTCCAGCAAACTGGCGCAGGCAATCTCAAAAAGAAGAAGAAGCTGGAAATCAACAACGTCTCGTTTTCCAAGGACGACGACTCGGCTTCTGGAGTCAACGGCACATCCAAGACCGGATCGACTACAACTCCTACAAAATCCGGCGGAGCCGGTGCCAGTGCTGGCAGTACCTCAAAACCTAAACTCAATCTTCCTGGTCCTCCGCTTCTCGAGCGCATGGACAGTAGTAAAGGCAGTGACGCAGACAAAGACGACGCGACTACAGGCTCGGGTGTAGGGATGATGAGTCCAGAAAGTATTACTGCTTAACAGTATCAAGGCTTCTTATTTCCTTTACTATATTCAGCCCCACATTTGTTTTGTCCTTTTCTTAGAGGCAATTCGATTTGGACCGGAAGCGGCTAGTGTTCAACTATTTCCACCCTTCTTCTTCCTCTTCTTCTTTTACTTCTTTCTCCTTTTCACTTTCTCCTTTTCCCTAGGTGTCGCGTATTTTGGGAAGGCGTCCTTGGAAACCAAAAATAAACCCACCCCCACCCCCCCGCGTGCTGTTTCTTGGCAAGAACCGCTGCGAAAATACCCCCACGCAGCTTTTTCATTGTTATTATTGTACCTTCCCGTTCCCTCGTCCCTGGTTTTTGGGAACTCAAAAAAACGTTTTTCCTTACTCGGTGTAACTTCTTTTCACGAGATATCCTTCTCACCTTTTCTCTTTCTCTTTCTCTTTCTCTTTCTCTTTCTAATTTCTCCGGCGTGCCCAAGGACTCCCGAGACTTCTGTGTACCGCGGGGTCCAACTCGCACGGTTGGCCTCGCGTCTCGCCTTTTGCACTTTTTGATTTTTGTATTGTACATACATACATTCTAGTCCTTTTTATCCTTTTTTTTTCTTTGTTTCCCTTTTCTTCTTCTTCCTTACTTCTACTTTCATAAATGAATATTAATTAAATTAATCACTTGAAGTCTTTTCAACACTTAGTTCCCATTTTCGTTTTCTGTTTCTTCGCATCTTCACTCTGCCCTCTTTTCCTGTTTTAGTTGTTCTGCCTTGATCAGAGACCGTAAGAATCAGCCTGATTCAAGACAGCCCTTAATACGTAAATGTCTTCTTTTAGGAAGGAGTAGGCTGTACGTCAAAGGATTATGGAAGGATATACTAGGACTGTCGAAATAACCGCGTCACTCAATTTCTTTTCCGTTTCATATCATGAAGGGAATGGAAGGGATAATGTAGATTTGTAGATTTGTAGATTTGTAGATTCTTAGACTTTTAAACAAGTGACGAGTCTTGTCCAATAATGGATAGTGATGATACTTTTCTACATGGTATTATACGTATGAATGTATATATGGTATAGTTTACAGGATTGGATTGGTAAGAGGGGATGAAGGAACAGGCGGGATGGGATAATAGTGGATGAAGGAATAGAGCGGATGGAACAACAGACAGAATGAAATCATAGAGTAGGTGAAGGAATAGGGAGGAAGTGATAAAAAATGAGGAAGAAAAAGAAGATAAAAGTCTAGGAAGGCATCACCCAGATAATTCTAATCGCCGCTCGAGCAAATACCGCGCATCGCTCTCGGAAAGATGCTCTAATCCAAGCAGATGCAGCGCTTCGCGAGCGCTCTCGTTGCTTTGGAATACGCGCTTCTCGACGTCTTCTAGGTACGGCACCTCTCCCTCTTCGTCTGCTCCTGCGTTTGAAACGGAACGCATATCTGGCTTTTCCTCGGCCTGGGCTCCTGCTTCGTCGTCTTCGCCCCATGCTGCGGCTGCACGGTCATCTTCATCGTCTTGGGCCCGAGGTGTCGAAGTCGACCTCGCGGTTGACGAATTCCTCAAGGGCACGCTTAGTAATGCAATTGCATCTTTGAGTTTGCGCATTGATGACTCTGCGGAAACACTGCGGTCTCCATGGACCAGAGACCGGTCGATTACAGCCCAGATGGCGGCGACGTCGCGAGCGAGCTGCGCGACGCCGGTGGTGGAAAAGGAGTTCCGGAAGAGAACGTGGTCCCAGAGGTAAGACTGGATGGAGAGGCAGACGTGGCGGGACACACGTCGGAGCGGAGCGGGCGCAAGGATATTTGCGAGAAAAGAGAGCTGCGTGGAGAGGAGCTGGATCACGGGCTCGATTTCCGGGGTGATGGCTGAGGCTGCGGAGTCGGATTCGGAAGAGAGGGACGACCAGGGATTGCTAGTGGAGCAGAATGTCAGATTTTTCAAATAGAATTTTGGAGGAAGGGGGGCAAGGGAACATGGGGCTTACACTCTTCCATATGGTCGTAAGGCTTCACGGACATTGTATGTCATTGTATCGATGAGAATGTTCTCGGCACGGACCCGTAGACGGTGATATGCGCCTGCAGTTTCATCGAATAATGCCCCTGTGTCGCCTTCGGAGCCTACGGCGCTGGATGTCCGTTCGGCGACATCCTTGATGCTCATTGGGCCGGCGAGATTTTTACCAGTGCTTTGCCGGGCGCGATCTTGGAGCTCTTCCCAGAGTTCGAGAAAGAACTGTGTGAAATGGCAGTCAGGCATACGTTGTGATTTGTACACTGTAAAAAGGAATTCTTACCACGTCGTCGCTCCAGTCACCCATGGCTTTTTCGAGATACTCGGCGCTGCCGTAGACTCTGCAGAGCCTTTCCAATCCACCGAGACCCTGGAGCTTAGTTTGGTCCTCCCTGGTAACTCCTTGTACCGTACGGCCAATGGAAGATGTTAAAGTGAGGTAGGCTTCCAGGCTTGAATGCAGGCGTTCATGAAGCTTATCGAAAATTGCAATCTGGATATCGATGAGAAAGCGCAGCTTTTGGGAAAAAGACAAGAGTGGCCGATAGCGGTCTAGATTAAGTTAGAAGGATCAATCCAACACGTTGGCTTAGGATTAAGTGACAGACCAGTAATAGTTTCGAGCAGATCATTGACTCGAATAGCAGCTTTTGTGGGCTTTGTGATTCCAGGATCAACGCTGTCGTAGTCGATCTCGCCGCTGTCTGCTGTCTCGAGAATATTGTGGTATCTCGACAATGCGACTTTGACGCACTAGTCAGAATATAGAAGATATACTCTGCCAGGGTGTAGCAGTACTCACAATCTTTCTCTACCTGGAGCCATCGGCCAAACCAGTCTTCCTGGACCAATACTTCCCACGTCAACCCTTTCCAGCCTTCAGCTCCTGCACCGGCGTCATATCCCCATTCATCTCGCAGACTCGCATCA
The DNA here is from genome assembly GCF_001619985.1 of Xylona heveae TC161. NCBI lineage: Eukaryota > Fungi > Ascomycota > Xylonomycetes > Xylonales > Xylonaceae > Xylona > Xylona heveae. The sequence continues at coordinate 1,982,391 of NW_017264195.1, read as the reverse complement.
AAACTCATAAGTTCGTGCATGAAGTGACTCAGTAATTGCGGCTGACGAGCAATCTGGGGGAGAAAAGTGTGGATTTTTGATCGGAGTATAGGTAGAATAGAAGTGATAAAGGCGGAAGTAGCATCAATGTAAAGTGGATTGAGCGCAAGATTGGACCCTTTGAAATGGGCGCGAAGAATAGGTTCAAGGCTTTGCATTAGAAATTCATAGTATGTGTTGACCAGACCTAGTATGTGGGTCAAAAAATACTCGGGCTTTGAAGGAGTCAGCATGACTGCTTTTGTTTTAATGAAACAATTTGAAAGAGTATACCTTATCTAGTCTGTTTGTTGGCTTGTCTCCGTCAAAGTGATATCTGAAACGCAGCTCAAGCGGCTTTGCCATGACCTCGAACGGCAGAAGAACAGGCGGTTGCTTGAATCGTCGGGCAGGCTGGTTTTCTTGCGCCTCAAGCTCCCTAGTCAAAGAATGTTAGTAATCCTACTCATAGCATTCAATTGTGATAATCAAACATACGGTTGCTGAAAGTTTAGGAGATTATCGATCCTGCCTTTCCATGTCTCCGCAAGGTATTCTGGAACCGTGACCCCCCGGTCAGGCCAATTGAGCTTCTGAAGTAGCTCTCCAAACTTTTTGCTAAAGTGATCTTTCATTTCACCCTTCAACGTCCGGCCAATCCGCTCAACGTGGTCAAGCAGATGCGGAGCTGCGCTCTCTGCGGCAGCATGAAGGGGATATAGGCTCATGATCAAGCTCTGTAGGCGGGTATATGGTGCAAGTGCAGCTTCGGGGGACTCTTTCAGTTGGTTGCGTGTCTCTGCGCTGTAGAGATAATGCAAATAAGCATCCATTCTGAGCTTGGGATGGAGCATACACCCACCTCAAAGCTTCAACCTCCTGAAGCAATTCCGTATAGCCACTCGCAAGGTCGAGTCGCCGCAGCTTCTCCATTGTCTCACCAAACCGTCTGACGGCATCATCGCTAGTCTCCGAGTGAGTAACAATCATGAGTCGACGATCAATGTCTGCCTGATTCTGCTGAAACAGCGTTGCGCGATGCGCGAGGGACGAGGCATGAGCGGCAGACTCCTGGTCCGCTGTGCGCAGAGCGTCTTCTGCTTCTTGGAGCTGCAATAGATAGTCAGCTCAATACCATACTCAACCTCAATTAAACGCAGTCTATACCTGTTTCTTTAACAGCGCCTGTTGATCCTTGACAGCTTGTATGAGCGAATCCAGGGACTCCAGATCGGCCGTGTTCTGGAGCTTGTCGTTGAGATAGTCCTCCACGCGCACACGCTGGTCTTCTCCAAGCCGGCTCAGAGAGCCATTTGAGAAGGCAACGTCATCCATCTTTAAAGTCTCTAGATTCGTAGGAAGTTATTTGCTTGGTGGTTCAGGGTTTCCTGTATTTACACTCAGGAACCTCCGACTCTCCGATGATTTGGACTCTTAGCGAGGGACGATCGATGACGCTGTCTCTCTCTTACTTACGAATGCGGAGGATAAACTCGACTTCAGCCCCACGACTTTTATATTTCACCATGACTACTACAAGATCTCAGATTACTTAGAGGTGTCTGTTTTCGAATATGCCTTCGCCGTCAAAGCGACGCAAGAAGAATGACTACCATTCTACGCCCCAGACCGCACGAAGCTTAGACTACTTCTTCAGTAAACAAACCCAGAGCATTGCGCAACCTGAGAAGGCCACGCCCAGAGATGGCCAGAATGACTTATACCAGAGTGACGAACCTAATTTCGCCAAGGAGCATCAAGAATCAACTTTAAATGACGAAGAACTGGCCCGAAAACTACAGGCGGAATGGGAAAAAGAGGATACGCTTGCTAGGGAAGCTCCGGCAGATGTGGTCCCAGCAGCACAGCCTACAAACGATAAATCTTCTGATTCTGGCAATCATACACCAATTCAGCAAGAGACAGCAGTAGGAAGACCTTGTTCAAATGGTCCCACGAAACATACGTTATCGCTCCAATCAGCCGCCGCGGCGGAGGATACTGTATCAGCAGCGATTCCATTCGACGAAAGCCCCTTGACCTTCGACCCTTCGAAATATATACCAGCACTTCAAGAGCATTGGGCATCTGAAGGCGGTGATGCGACGTACGCTTTGCTAACGAGGTGTTTCGTACTCGTCAATAGCACCCAAAGTCGTATCAAGATAGTCGATACTTTGGTTAACTTTCTGAGGACCATTATTGAGGGTGATCCTTCCAGCCTTCTTCCATCCGTATGGCTTGCCACGAATTCAATATCGCCCTCCTACATTTCTCTCGAACTAGGACTGGGCGGATCTGCCATATCCAAAGCATTAAAAAAAGTATGTGGGCTCGACAACCAGGGGTTGAAAACATTATACAACAAATATGGCGATGCAGGCGACGTCGCATTCGAGGCAAAGAAGAAGCAAAGCTTTACGCTACGAAAGCCCAAGCCTCTCTCGATCAAGAGTGTATACCAGTCACTCGTCAAAATTGCAAACAGCAAAGGCCACGGCAGCCAGGAAACCAAGCAAAGAATTGTGGAGCGACTGGTGCAGGATGCTCGAGGGGCCGAGGAAAGTCGGTACATTGTGCGAACATTGGTCCAACATCTGCGCATCGGTGCCGTCAAGACAACCATGCTCATTGCCCTATCTCGTGCGTTTCTCCTCTCTCGACCTCCTGGCGCCGATTTCTCTGTCCGCTCTCAGTCCGAACTTGCTGCACTCAAGAAAGATGCCCTGGCAGAGATATACGCGCGACCAGAAGAAATCGTCAAAGCATGCTTTGCGCGGCGACCAAACTACAACGACCTTGTCCCCTGTCTGCTCGAGGTCGGCGTATCAAAAGAGCTTCTCCTGCGGTGCGGGCTAGCCTTACATATTCCTCTACGTCCCATGCTTGGCAGCATCACACGCGACCTGGGTGAGATGCTCACCAAGCTTCAAGGTCGAGATTTTAGCTGCGAATACAAATACGACGGGCAACGGGCCCAAGTCCACTGCGACGAACGAGGCAAAGTCACCATCTTCTCACGCCACCTCGAAATCATGACAGACAAATATCCAGACCTCGTGGCGCTTGTCCCTCAAATTCGCAGCGAAGGAGTCGACAGCTTTATCATGGAAGGCGAAGTCGTCGCCGTCGACCACACCACGGGCGAGCTCAAGACCTTTCAGACCCTTGCCAACCGCGCAAGAAAAGACGTTGTCATCGGCAGCGTCACCATCGACGTCTGCCTCTTCGCTTTCGACCTCATGTATCTCAACGGCGAGGAACTCCTCGATCGACCTTTCCGGGAGCGGCGCGAGCTTCTCCGGAGTCTTTTCATCGAGGTACCACACAAATTCACCTGGGTCAAAAGTATCGACGCGACATCCAGCGACTCTGAATCTGTCCGTGAATTCTTCAAAGGAGCCGTCGAAAACAAATGCGAAGGGATGATGGTCAAAGTGCTCGACAACCTACCCAACCCGGAGCTCCAACATGAGATTGAGCTTGCTGAAACCGTTGAAACCGCAAACACTGCACAACTTCCCAATGCCAGCGACACAAAACCCAAATCCAAATCATCCGGAACCAAATCCAAATCATCAAAAACCAAAACATCCGCCCCCAAAATCCTTCCTCTGCCCGCTCTGCCCACAGACCTTTCGCCCGAAAAAGAACAAGAGCTCGTCGCCAAAGAACGGCTCAACCCCACCACCGCTTCCCGCCGCAAGGCTCTCCTCGCCACCTACGAGCCCGACAAACGGCTCGACTCCTGGCTCAAGGTCAAAAAGGACTACGACTCGACCGCGGCTGACACGCTCGACCTCATCCCCGTCGCAGGCTGGCACGGCAATGGCCGCAAAGCCAAATGGTGGTCGCCCATTCTCATGGCCGTGCGGAACCCCGAAACAGGCTCCCTCGAAGCCGTATGTAAATGCATGTCTGGCTTCACGGATAAATTTTACCAGGCGAATAAGGAAAAGTATCCTGACATTGGGACCGTTGATGCCGGCGCTGAAACCGATGCTGTAGCTGATGTTGATGTTGATGCTGAAGCTACGTCTGATGCAGACGTCAATGAAGCCGATGCAGCAGGTGGTGGCCAGAACGAACTCAGCAGCACAACTACCCTCCTCTCGCAACCCTCCTACGTCGAGTACACTGGCGCCGACATCCCCGCCATCTGGTTCGAGCCGCAAGAAGTCTGGGAGATGGCCTTTGCGGACATCACGCTCAGTCCGACATATACTGCGGCAATCGGCCTAGTGAGTCAGGACCGCGGACTAAGTCTCCGTTTTCCCCGGTTTCTGAGAGTACGAGACGACAAGGGCATAGATGATGCGAGCACGTCGGATTTTTTGGCCGGGTTGTGGCGCAAGCAGGAGGCAAAAGGCGGAAATAACGGCAATGGCAATGGCGTCACCCAAGCCAATGAAGCCAATGAAGCCAATGAAGTCAATGAAGTCAATGAAGTCAATGAAGACATTCAGAGAGAGGAAGGTGCTACTGGCGGGGATGCGATGACAAAAGAAGAAAAAGAGGAAGAACAAGAAGGAGGATTAGGGTCTGGAAGTGAAGATGAGCAAGGCCTATATGATGGCTAGAAAATACTACTCGGTCAAGCCTTTGCGAATTGACAGGGGAAGAAGGGGATATGAGATATGAGATATGAGATATAAGATACCACGAGCTAAGCAATGCAGTAAATAGTAATCTATGATATAGCTATAATACAAAGGTTTCCATTACAGATAGCACGATAGTCAGAAAAAAAAAAAGAGAGATTTGGCATACAACAGATCCACGGCTTTTTAGACAATAATCAACAACCTCAACAACCCTTTTTTTCCCCTAAAATTAGGAAGAGATGAAAGGGAAAAGAAACCAAAGAATAACCCAATGGCTCTAACAAGTCTTGATTGGGAAAAGGAATGGGGGGAAGGGAAAAAGGAAAACGGGCCGAGCTCCATATTGCAAAACATGTATGCGTGTAAGTGTGTGTTCAAAGAAGACAACTACTCCAATGGAGGCAAAAAGGATTACCTTCACCGCGACGGCCGAGACTCGGACCCGGACCTGGACCCGGGATTTCTCAGACGCTCGGCGGGGTTGAAAGTGATAATTCCTTGGTCAGCAGCCTCGAGCCGGGCCTTCTTGCCTGTTTCTCCGGCACGTCCGAGGACACCGGCAATTGTTTGGACACAGCGCAGACTAGAAACGGGGGGTCATGTTAGCATTTGTATGCTTATTCTGTTATGAAATTCCAAAATTCAATCTCATATTCAGTAATCAAGCATACCTGTCATCATTGGCGGGAATAGGATAGGTAACCCATGTAGGATCCTGATCGGTATCGACAATACCAATGGTAGGCACACCGTTGAGGCCGCACTCATGCAAGAGAACATAGTTCTCGCGGGGGTTCAAGCACACGACCAGATCAGGCTTCAGGACGCTGCGGTTCATCAGCTGGTCGCCGAACAGGTGCGTCACGTCGTTGTCAAATTCATCGACGACCTTGGTCTTGCACCGCGCGAGAATCTGCTGTCCGTTTGTGATGCTGCCTGGCGTCCAGCGCTCAAATAGATGGCACCCGCCGGCCAACTCCGCCGCCTTGACGACACATCGTTCCTGGCCTTCCCTGGTGCCTGCAAACAGCACTATTCCTCCGCGCGCTGTCACGCCGGAGACGATCCGGCATGCTCGTCGCAAGTGCGCCGCTGTAATTGACGGGTCGATGATGTGGATACCGGACCGGATACCGAAAATGTATCGCGAGTTTCCGGGATGCCACAGCGATGTGCTGTGTCCGAGGTGGGCTTGTGCGGCGATAAGGGATTCAACGGAAATGTCTTTGGGAGAAGGAGGGTTGTTAACGAGTTCGTGAGGCCGGTAGAGATGCGAGAGAGCACTGCCGAGAGGGCCGGTCGTTTGTTCTGTTTGATTGGAGATGGACTGTTAGTTTTGATGCAGAAAAGAGACGTGGTACATATTGCTGCATATTGAGATTCCTTCTGTCGGACGGGTCCGGAAATATGGAAATAAGGAAAAGGGGCAGGCTGGAGATGACCGAGAAGAAGATGAGAAACGTACTTTGGGCTTGGATGGCTTCCCATGTCTCTGCGGTGGTGAGTTCCTCTGTCTCGCTCTCACTTGTCAAGGCATCGGTGGGCTGCACAGGGACGTGCGACTGGCTGTTGACGAATTCTTCAATCGGCTGCGTCTCGCGAATATGATGCTCCAGTGATGCTTCGATGGTCTCGGTGTTCAGGGCGCGAATCCATCGTCGGGTCGGTGCGAAGAGCGCTCTCCGGCCTACGTACGAATTAGCAATGCAAAGAGAGCTACAAAAAGATACCAATTGGTATGCTTGAAATGAAAGCACCCACCTTGCCGAAGCATCAGTTGCCGTATTATCATGGTTGGTAATGTCGTTGTAAGCCGCAGTCTGCGATATTCATTTGCTGAGACTATTCGGGGACATGTTGATAATTTGGGTCTTTCTTCGCTTATACCTGCCGCTTACATGTCTCGGTTGGAATTTCCGTATGTTGTCACGCACTTCCTTGCGGCTCGAAAGGAGAAATTGTCCATAATAAATGTTCCGCGAATTTCTATAGGAGATTTCTGTGTTTAATCTACTTAATCAAATTTTTATAGTATCTTTTCACATGTAGTGATATCTGGTCCATTCATAGTCAAGCGCCACGCCTAATTCCTTTCGTTTTCATACAGGCTTTCCTTGGGTTTCGTGGCTGCGATCAGGCGACAAGCCTCGAAGCTCCTGTAGTCTGGCAATATGGGATCGTCAATTTGTTTTTGGACATACAGATTAATCGTGATATTTGATTATCATTCAAAAGGTACGAGCAGTAAACATCCTGGTAGGCTTCTAGACATACACTACAGCACAGAAGAAATTGGCACGGAATCTACTTCCTGGTTCAAAAAAGAAATCATCGTCTGTTTATTATTGTTGATGACAAGAGGAAACTGAGGCATGTATATATACAAAAACAAGTATAGCCTACTCAGTATTTTGAAAGGAACAGGTATGAGATAATACAGAGCAGATAAGAAACTAATAGGTGTCTATGGTAAATAGTCTACACCTACGCCAGACGCCTGGAAACGTAAAGGTGTGTATGTATGTGACGAGGCATGTTGAAATATGGGAATAATTGCTTCGCTTTTCCTTGTAAATTTTGAGGCGGGGTTTTTAGTTGATTGCGCGCATGGTCATCTCGACACTAGATTGTTGTTGTTAGCATGTCAATCCTCAATAGTTGCATAGACTTCATTATGTCTTCCACGGAACAAAGAGAGTAAACACTTACACAGCAAAGGTGCCGGCGCTAACAGGCAAAGCTCTGAGCAATGCGGGCGCAATACCCTTCCAGAACCCTCTCATTCCCTCCTCAGCCCAGGTCTTTCCAAAGCAGTCGCGCATAGTCTTATACTTCATCTTGTCACCAAATCCGTCGCTCTGCATCTTACTCTTGATGACGTCAAGCGGGTAGCTAGCAAGCCAGAGGATCTCGCCCGCAAGACCACCGGCCAGCGCGACCTTCCATGTGGGGAGTTGCTCGCGCGGCGTATTGACGCGGCGGCACTCGGCATTCATCAACCACTCGTAGGCCAAGAACCAGGTACCGTAGCCGTGAGCCTCACGGAGCAAAGTAATGGATGTTCCACGGAACAAGCCACGTCCAATACCGTTATGTGCGCTTAGAGCACGAATGCAGGAGATGGGACCAGAGTAGAGGCGTCCAGCGCCGTGGGGCTGAGTTTGCAGCCGGATACGTACGTGCTCAATGGGGCACGAGAGAACGGTGTTGGCAATACCGGCAAAGGAACCAGACAGGTAGAATTGGGTTAAGCTAAGTTCGGATGACCCGTTGGGGTTCCGTGCTGCATTGAGCGCTTCAAATTGGCGCCGTGCGTAGTGGAATCCGCCGAATTGGATAGACACCTAGGAAAAGCTAGAGTTAGGAAAGATGGTGATGTAGTTTTGGACGGGAAAAGAGAGACTTACGCATGCACCAATACCGATGAGGGGTGTCAAAGTTCCCTAGACGAGAGATAGAGTCAGTGTGATGTCGTCGCCCATTGAAGCAGTCTTGATGCAGTAAATAAAACTCCGAAAAAGAAAGCAACGAGAACATCATGATCAAGTGTCGTACCTTGTAGAAAGCCAACGGACCCTCATTCTTGAGAATCTTCGTAGCACAGTCCGCGGCGCTCGAGTACTGCGACGTTGTCTGTAGACGAACCTTGACAATATCTAAAGCCGTCTTAGAACCTGGAAAAAGCCAGAGATATTTCTGACTGATTTGGTTGACTTACCAAAGGGTTGACCTATGAAGACAATTAGTATTTGTTGTCGTACTCCCCATGAACATGCAATGCAGCTTGAAACAAGAACAGGCAGATCTAATGTTTCAAGAAGATACCAGAGAAAAGAATACAGAAGAAAATGCATCATCATGACACTTTTCGAACGCTGAATGAACCGTCGAAGCAAATGCAAAGAATAGCATAATCAAAAGCCTGTAAAAGAAAGAGAAACCTTTTTTGACAAAGTCATGCCGATAAACAAACCATGAAAATCAGAGACAAAGCAAGAACCACACTCCACTTCAAATTCATGATTCAATATTCATCTGGCAAATAATCCAGAAAAGAACAACAAAGCTCGATCTCCTGCCCAGAGAAGGAACAATACACCAACATAGCAAGGAGTATAACAATCAAGACATCAAGAACAGCACAATAACAAACTCACCAATAAGGACCTGTGCAACACCGCCCATAGCACCAGAAAACAGGTCTTTGAAGGTCTGCTTCAGACCAGCATCAGGCTGTTCGATAACTTCTTCCATCTTGACCGAACTGAATGAATCTGTCCTTTTCCCTATTTTGAAAATTCAACCGTCGGTCCTCTGACCTCTTGTTTTCACACCAGTAATTTTATACAGGTATATCACCAAAAGATAAATAAATCCACGTGAAGCGCAAACTTTTGGAAACCGAACTACCAGCGAATCCCCTGACGAAGAAATTGGAATATGAAACAAGAGGTTTTTCGTAATTGAGTCGGGAGAGGCACCAAGAAGTCAGACCCTCTTCTTCTGGCGCCGCGGGTCCGGATAGAATAGGATAACTCTTGCTCCGAGTAAAAGCAGTAGTTCTTAGGAAGGCGCAACGAAATAATTGTTTCGGCAGATTTACAGTCTCGTGCTTCAGTTACCCTGCGCCCTGGGGCTTATCAGTTTAGATTGTCAAACTAAAAGGGGTATAGACTGGGTTGCGCAATTGGTATGAAGCAATGAGCTTATCGGCATTTAGCGATAGGAGTGTCCCGGTCAGAGGTCCCGAGTATAACCGTCCCCTCGGTCGTATTAACTACAATTCAGTTATATTCAGCTCTGATTTAATTTGGAAAGACAGATATCATTTCTATATAGTTTGTTACTTTATATAAAGAGGTCTCTTTGTTTTCTCTGTCAATTTTCACATTGTCTTTTTTTTTTTTCTTGATATTTTATGAATAATAATAGCTCATATTTTGACAAATTATTGAGCTAAAAGAAAATAATGCAAGGACCAACGATCAAACAAGAACCAAAGCAACCAACGAAAATAATAAAATAATAAAATAACTGTTGCAGTCAATCGTAAATATTATTCAGCTGGGCTTCTTCGGTCTCAGCGGTGACACGAAATCTGAAGAGTGTCTGAATTCCCCTACTCATACTGCCCAGCATACTTTTTCCCGGCAATCTTTTTTGCCATTTCCAACCTGTCCCTGACACGCTGGACCCGCACTTCTTTATCCCAGATATACAAGACACTTTCATGCGACGTGCATGCGGCAGCCCATTTAGAAAAGTTTGGCAACTGACGAAGCGGTTCGACAACAGACTTTGGGAAAATGATGTCATCTGCGAAATCGAAGACGCGGAGAATGAACGATGCAATTTGGACCTGTTATATTTCCGCTCATATCCTCAAATTAGCCAGATATATACTTTCTATTTCCATTGATCTTATTATAGTTACTAATTCTCTCTGATATGTTTTCCCCTGGCTCTACAATGTTTGCAAATAACCAGAAACATAACAGGGAAAGGCACTTACCTCTGCAAGAGTAAGTTTCTCGCTCCCACCAAAATACGGCGCCGCATCGCTCAAAAGCGGCTCGATGTCTTTTTCGACGGCTTTGGCAAAATCTGCTGCTTTTTCTTCGCGCTTCTGTTTGTCCGGCGCGCCGAGAATGCATGCCCACATGAGCGGATTGACCCTGGTAAAATAGGTATCGACGAAAAAGTTGATGCGTACGCGGAAAAGGGCCGCAGCAGGGGAGTCATTGCTAGCCGGCACAAGATGAGATGGATGCGCATCAGCGAGAAATTGTGCGATGATGGCAGATTCGGTGATGACCTCGTCGATTTGGCCGTTGGAGTAACGCATTGCGGGCACGATGCCCCTCTACTGGAGATTAGTATATTTATGAACGGTTTAGTAAATTTTGCGAAAATATAGTGAAGCTGTAGCTGATGTAAAATTGGAGAAATGGCCTCCGATAATATTCAAAAGGTGGGCATGAAAAGGTGTATAAGAATATCAGGCGACTCGCGCATGACCAAGGTGTCAAAAAAAGGAGACAAGGCGTAAACAAACCGGATTGATCTTATAAAACCACTCCTCCCTTGGCCGGTCCAGATCGATAATCACCTCGTCGTAGCTCAAGCCGAGCTCACGCAAAGCAATGTGTACTCTATGCGCCCACGGACAGCCATGGTTTGTATAGAGCGTTAGTTTTGGGATTGCTGGAGTAGGCGTCGCAGCTCCTGCAAGCGTGGTCGTAGCTGTAGTGGCCATTGTAATCGTGTTTTTCTTTCCTTTTCGATAGCAAAGGAAAACAAAAAATAAAAAAGTTGAGGTGATAATAATTGCTTTGGCGGTTTGACCAAATCCAAAGCAAATGATATCTTGGTATGAGGATAAAGGAAATGCCAATGTCAATATCTCCGACTTTGTCAAATGATACTGATGGTCAAACAGCTGGGAGATGTGCATCCCAAATATATAGACTTCATTCTATCCTAAGGTGAGTTCCTATCTCTTAACAAAAAAAAAAAATAAAGAAACTAAAAAAAAAAAAAAAAGATTCTTCGTAATTCCGCCGCGCACAGTCGAATCCTGTACAACTTGCACAAAGAACAGACTCTGAGGCTACAAACCGTCATTAGGTGTGTGGAGTTTAAGTTAGTGGGCGTGCCAGGCACAAGGCACGGACTAGGCAACACCTAGGCCTGCCACCACAGAGCTTCTCGGAAATCCGTCGAAGAGAAAGGAGACTTTCTGAGTCGGTAGGCTGGGGGAAATTCAGCGAGAAACAGTATACAGCATAGCAATAACTTCCTGAAGTATAACACGGTATCACTGGCTAGGGTCGTATCGTATTGTTTACAGTGTTTTCTTGCTATCGCTTAACCGCTAGGGGCCGGGCCAAGGCAAACATCAGGCAGCAATCTAGGCTGGTACCTGTTCTGCCTTAACTTCCTGAGCTTCTTAGCATTGGACTCGCGTCTGTTTTCTTCTATCTTACTTTCCGTGTGACATGCGTCGCTCAATTGAAGCTATCAAGAAAACAAGCATCGGGTCACATAAATCATCGGCCAAGAAGACATGACCGTGAAGAAAGAGCATCACAATTGACATGCCCACAGTCTCGACGAGTTGGATGTATATTGAATGGATTAATTATGAAAAAGTGGATATGTAGATGACGAGTCAAAATTCAGACATGAAAAACTCCAAAAAAAGACAGGAAAGCCCAGATATTATAATGCTTCTGCGGAGGGCATAGGATCTGCAACTAAGCAGTTTCCGCCAACCGCTGTCCTGCGCCACGCCATAAGATGCTACACTCCCGAGTGGTGAGCACTGCCGCCAGTCCGACTCCCGTCCAATGCAATTGGGAGCTTGCATTTGTAACCACGCTGCGCCATGCCACGCTACGCCTTTGCCCTTCCCATTAAGTTTGCTTCGCTGTGCTTTGCCAAATCTCTCCGTCGTGTAATGTTGATTGTCCATATTTTTGATATTGTCGGTAAACAGTGCCATATAAAATAACCAGAGGTAATTGCGCGTGTGCCTTTGTTGGTATCATTTGAAAATTAACTGATTGAGTAGTTGCATGAGTGCGCCTAAACGGGTTGATAGTTGGTATCGCATGAAAACTTGTCGATCTTTCGTTGAATCCCTTTTCTTAATTCTAAAGCAAAATTCCAGAGAAAACACTTGCGCTGCGCTCTCAAACAACTGCTTCGGGCCGCTCGCCCTCAGCGACAACGGCAACGCCAAGTCCACGGTCTGGACTCTGCAGCACGAGCTTCTCATGGCGGCGTGCGCGTAGATACTCGCTCACAGATCGAATGAGTACAAACCACCCAACTATCATAAATACATAGGCAAGCCAGTCGCTCGTAGTAATGCCGGAAATTCCGTCCTTGGGTGCGCCACCACCAGGGCCATCCGATGCACCAGACGGATCAAAATCGTGGCTGTTGGGGTCGGAGGGTGGGCTGTACTGGGGATCGGAGGCACCGGAGCCGTCTTTGGCCCCGTTTCCTTTCATATAGAAACCGTATTGAATAAGAGTAATACCGAGTCCAGCTTTACTACCGTTCTTTGCCGCATGCGTGGTGTGTAGGAGGTATGTAAGCAAGAAACCGACTAGCTGGAAGGACATAGATATCATGCCATTCCAGACAAACGAAAAGACGGAGCCAACAGGGAGACCGTCAACGAAGACTTCGTCCGAGACCATTCCAGGAGCAAGAATGGTCGTCTCCCAGTAGGGCGGTGTAGCATCTGCGGCGGCTTGCTCGTAGGTCTATTAAACATTAACGATCAAATCCACTTCCTCTGAACCTCTCAAAGTTTATCGTTGGGTTACCTACCGGTGGATGTTCCTCCAATTTTTCGCCTCGCTCAGGCTTTGCGTTCAAATTCGCAAACACACCATCATTAGTATTCTGTCCGCCACCGTATACCCGTCCACGAGTGCTGCTTGTTTGGGTTGGTGCGGAAAAGACCGGCAGCTCAGTCACTCTCCGCTCAACACCAGGGCGAACATCATCATCATGATCGTGGCTGCTATTAAGCTCTCGCGTCGGGGATTGAGTGCGGGAATTACGCATCAGGCGCTGTCTATCGTCATGATGATCTTCATTTTCGCTATCGGAATCATCCTCCCCAAAAGCTTCCGCAAGAGTCCTGTCTTCATCAGACGCAAGAGGATCACGGTTCGACAGGAATCGCTGAGACGCGGGTGACGAGGCCCGCGAGTGGAAGGAGGGAGGAGGCGAATTCGGTATATGATGTTGTTGATTGTAATTCTCTGCAGTCATATGGGTATCATCTTCATCGTGAGCAGAGATCTGAGATTTTGAAGTTAGTGGATAGGGTCTAAGATGCCTGTAGCAAGGCGCTGATATCGCGAACGCTATTGCATGATCGTCGGCGATCCAGGCAGCGGCTACCCGAGGGGGAGAGGAATGGGGGAGCACATACCCGCTCGTAGCGCTGGGAGCTCATGGCCGCCAGCTAAGTAAAAGAGCGAAAGGAAAAGGGTATAATGTTGGTAGGTCAGAGAGAAGGATAAAATGGATCAAGGTAAAAAGGAACGATAAGTGAAGGAGAGGGAGAAAGCAGAGATAGAGACGAATTAATGAGATGAGGATGGCGGATGATGGGCTTGTCTTGGTCATGAATCAGCCTTGAATGTCGACGGTCGTCTGGACGATTCCGAGCACAGCCCCTCAAATTCCGTAGAGAGTACAGGTACTCTTATTCCTTTCAGCTTTGTGCGACGTATGAGTACCGCTACCAAGACTAATCCCTCGATTCCTATTCGCCGCTAGACTGAATCCAGGACGTCACGAGTCCGACGCCAAAAAGTGAGGTTCAGAAACACAATAAATGGAATTTCTTATACTGTTATTTTTGCCCATTGAATGCCAAATCTCTTTCACTCATCCCTCATCATGTCAAATCCTGTGTGTATCATCAAACCCAAGGAACTCTCATCACATTAGCCCTAACCTTGTCCTAGATTGCCTACAGGCACTACCTTCGCATTTTGCGGCGCTGGCCCAAAGACCTTTTGCGGCCCGAAGTCACTTTCCAGAATGCCATGCGCAAGCGCCTTGAGCAACGATTTGGGCCTTCTGCCGTAGCGGCGAACCCTCAAGACAAAGCTGCCGAGAAATCTATTACGCCGTCACAGCTCAATGAGACCGCTGAGCTTGCCCAAGTGAACGCGCTTTACTCGTTGCTTGAGAATAGATACAGCAAGAAGGTATGCAGTCAACGCTTCGATTCCACAATGGAGCCGCATATGCGGAAGAGATTCCAAACTGTATCGTTTCTGGACCATGAGCTAACATGTGCTAGTATCCGACCTCTCCCTCGCTCATGCGCCCGGCCTCAAACCCTGGTTATTATGAAGATCTTATTGCCGAGCTCGAAGCCGCTCCCAAGCGATCATGGCTTGCCAGCTACCTGAACAAGTGGAAGGGTTTCTTGCGATTCAAGTAGAGATGGGTCCGCCTCCTTCATTGCTCGCATATTCGACTTGTCATACTATCATTCGAAATCGGTTTTTCCCCTCGGAAAGATTCGGCGGAAATTGGCGTTATTAGGCGCAACATATTTTACCTGGAGGGACACCCTTGACGCTATTCCCCTAAATAGAGTCAGTTGGGTCATCTGCGTGCGCTCACCATGAGCCTTTATCGTGGTACAAATCGTGAGATACCCCGCTCATTTGACGGCTGTGATGTATAAAAGGGCAGAAGCTGAACAGCTTCGATATACCTCAATTATACATTGGAGCTACCAAAATATCCGTTTTTAACACCTATTATTATTATTTTATTCAGATATTTTACTTTAGTCTTTTATAGCGTAATAATACATCGAACGTGTCTTTCAGACATAGTGGAGTCAATCGGAATCATTTCTTGTGCAATAAGCAGGAATTGCAAAAGCAATCACCCGGTTTTGATGTTGGAAAGAACATAATATCCTAAGTATTTGATCGGATAATGTAGAGTGGCGAACACTCTTCACAAAGTTTTCAAATCGTGTACTGCAATAGGATGATCTCTGGGAGTGCAATAACGTGTTCTGTCTCGATGAAGTTGACCCGAGCGGCAGTTATTCATGATTGCCATTTCCCCAAAGTTGCTGCTCTACCTACCTTATATTGAGGATGCTGGGGGCCGCAAAAGGTAACGCGCCTTTACGGTATTCTTATAGTCTACTTTAAGCAACAGCTTGATGGTGCATGCCTCTCCTTCGAGACTGCTGACGTTTATAAGGCACAACGTCGATGTTTACGGTTCTCCATGATTCAGTCAGCGGGTTTCAATGGGTTAATATGAGCTCGAGACCCCCATTTCCCTAAAAAGGTCTAAAAAAGAAAAGTTAAGATCTCGCCAATTTTATCCGCCTTATTTGGTCTTGGGGTTTTATGGCTGCTGAACACATGACGAGTCTGGTTCTTTAATAGAGCAATTCGTGGGCCATTTTGCAAGGATACTTCGTGAGAAAATCAGCCACAGTATCGTAGATGAGCGCCCACGGAAGGCGAGCGATACCAATTATTCGAGTCAAAAGAATCTGCTGCAAGACTTCATATCCATAACGCTTACTCCGGTAAGCTTGAGCAAAATATGGGCGTTGTAGATTGTACAGTGCCGGTGGTTGAATGCAAGGTCCATCGCAGACGATGGGATTTTTGTTTGTTTTCTTTCATCGCAAATTGTATTCTTGGAAACTAATGCTTCATTATGAGATGAAGAGCCATGCCACGTGAGCAGAACTCTGAAAAGCTGATTTGATACTGATACCCGGTATCTTGCAATTCGCGTGGAAGTTCCCACGATTGAAAGTGAGCTAACTCACGTGGGTTGTTGCTTATTTGGTGTTCAAATAAGCATCCTCGGCACCTAACAACAAGGAAGGTATTGTCCGGGGTAATTTCCGGCAAACTTCTTTTTCCGAATCCGAGAACGCTCCGGAGCCGATCATACAGTGGTCACGTGATTTATTTCCCGCAAACCCAATCAGGAAATCGTTTGACTGTCAAGTTGCGTCATAGCTGGACTTTTCGCACGGTATGGAGAGACTTCTACAAACTTGGCAGCCAATACAAATGTAGCCTTTTCATATGCATATCGATGATGACAGTTTTCACGGGAGCAGAAATGAATAGGGTTCGTCATACTCATTAGCGATCGGCGATGGGGCCAGCACGAGCTTGTACGGCTTGTTGAACGGAGGCAGGTCCGATTTGCGTTGTGCTCTGATTGGTCTTCAAGGCTTGAATCAATTTTCGTGGTGATCGACCCGTTTGCAAGGAAGATGTCTGATATGAGGGCTGATGGAAACAACGCGAAAGCTGTATGAAGCGTACAGGATGAAAAAGGGAAGAGTTGACCAATTTTTCATTTCTGATTACGGTATTGGGCAATGATCGGCCAATCAAGCGATGCATTCTTCCCAGTCGATCCAAAGCCAGAGTGACGATCGCGAGAAAAGTAGCGGCGTTGGCAGACTGGTGGCGCACCAAAATCCTTATTTTGTCGAGTAATGGGTACTTTACAGCTGTAAATACTTTACGATTCGTATAATTTGTCGCCTCAGTCAAAGTACTACAGCCTGGGCAGTACCTCTAACGGCTAGCCGAGAGCCTAGAATTTCATCGGCCCCACGCGTGAGAGCTGGACCCTGGATTCGGGAGGGTGAGTCTAAGCCCAATCGGGTATTTCGATCGTTATGCCCAGCTCGCTTGTTCTGGCGATCGCGAACTGCTGAGGCCTCATCTGTGGCTCTTCCCTCACTTACTCGCTCTTTACTCGCACAGTACGCTGTTACTCCCGCCCACCCTCACCCTATCCCAAAACGAAAATCTCGATCGAGCCACGGCGTGGCCCACTCCACAGGCCTGTCGTCCCAAATAATAATAACCTGGCCCCTTCCATCCTTTCTCGTTACCATGTCTCTCCAACTTCTCCATTCGACTACAACCACCAACTACTTGGACGTGGGGTCCTGCCGGCCATTCCGAATACGCTATTACCGGCCATTTCAACAACCTCACACGTATCGTTATCAGGATCGCTGACGCCGCTCCAGCTGAGCTGGAGTTGCCCGCGCCCACGGAGCATGGATATTTGGTGACCACACACGTCGAGATTGTATTCCTTCCATCGCTGTCAACGTGGCAGGATATTTGGAAAAATAATACGAAAAACTAGTCGCCGCTTGCTGTCGTGTCTGGAATATTCAAAGACATAACGGTCATGGCAGCTCGAGCTCCTGATAATACCTCTCAGAAAAAGCCGGTGCTCACGTCTACCGTGCTTCCGACCCGACCGCTTCCTCCAAATGAGACACTTCAATCTACACCTGACAGATCGATCCTACCCCAAGCACAAATACCACTCAATGCAGCCGATGAATGGTTTCAATTTCGCAACAACAATGTCTCCGCTTCTCTTGGAAACACATTCCTTGATGGTACGTATCTGGGTTCGGCGCCACGTCCTTTGACTCCATAATCTAATTCTGTCGTAGTTGATCCTCCCTTCCTAATTGGAAGCTTACCTGCTCGCGATAGACCGCATGATATAAGAAGCACCGCTGCCGAGATTCCAGAAATGGAGTACAATGAAATGGGACCCCCCTATCACGGGCCCCCGCAGTCGGACAGCAATGCAGAGGCCTATCGAGATGTCATTGACGACCTTACCGTTGAGAACCAACATCTCAAACGAAGACTGAAGAAATATCGAAGGCAACAGTCGACCAATGTTCATGGTGAGAAGTTATTTGAGCTTCGCATCCACGGACTACCCGCAAACCGCAGAAGGGAGTTAGAAGAGGTGCTTCAAACATTCGCTGCAACTGTTGGTGGATCGTCAAATGTCGACATTACATCAACTACGCGATCATCGGGCCAAACATCTTCAGGTTCTGCGAGCGCTAGCGAGCACTATCATCGTGTCCCAGCTTCTGCGCCCGGAACCGTCGACTCTGCTTACGTTTCTAACTCAAAATCCGGTCTTCTATCTGTACCCTCTTTCAATTCGCAACGGAGCCTGGGCACTGATGGAACGTATACCGCCCCTCGACCTGCTCGCCATCAGTCAATGCCAGAAAAAGTCAAGAAGAGACTAGTCGTGGCTCGCCTCGAACAGCTCTTCACCGGAACATCATTGTTTCCCGGAGCAATTGGCCCTACTCAATGGCAGCCTCCGAAACCCAATGACTCACCCGAATTTGGTCTAGATACGACGATGGGTTTGTCGCAAGGGTCTCGAGAGGCGCCAATTCTCCCCCGCGAGGTTGAACTTTCAGAGGATCCGCTCAAGTCCGGCGCTGTGGATGGCTCGAGTGCAGTTTCCGCTCCACGGAATATACTGCGCTCTCCATTAAAGTCTGCGAGCATCGATTCGGGTTTGTCCATGCCTGAGCAGAGGCCGACAGGTCCCATGGATATTGACCTTCAACGTGCTCAAATTCCGGCTGACAATTTCTACTATATTCGCCACCTCGGTCTTTCTAAATCGGACTCGGACTCCCGGCTTTCATTTTCCAAGCCCCAGGGCTGGATCTATCTAAACGTTCTCACGAACATGGCACAACTACACACACTCAACGTAACTCCTGATTTTGTCAAGGACGCAGTTGCATTTTACAGCGACAAGTTTCAGCTGTCACAGGATGGCCAGAAAGTTCGGTGGATTGGCAGTAGTGATTCGACGGTAGCCAACGCGGAGGGGAGCTCGTCAGAAGAAACCGACAAAAATTTCTCTCACTGGGACAAGCGACGAAAGTTGGATGGCTCGAAAGGTACTAGCAGTGTGCCATCAAGATCATCCATGTCGGATTCCAAATCTCGATCGCGAAGGGCTGAAACGTCGACTGGTAGCGAGAGTCAGTCCAAGTCCAACTACCTGGCGTACACTACTTTATTCTCCCACGACAGAGAATCTAGCCGGGAGTCATCGGACGAAAATATGTCCGACATTGCACATTGGCATCATTCACAAGCGTTGCCCAACGATCATCGACGATACGCTGCAGACGATCGGAAAGATCTGTCTTCATCACACCTTCGAGAGAGTGCAGACGGACCCATTGTCTTCTATAATGGCGCGAAATTCTTCACTGACCTTGGTGGCGATCCCTTCAATAGTCATCACTCATGTCATGACCCACCTGCCTATCATCGAATGACGTCAGATGTGGTCGGGCGGGCCTCACCAACTAAGACTGCCCAATCGGGTAATGGCAGCCGTTCTTCGAACGGAACGGAGCCTACGGCCACTGACTTTGAGGTCTCTGGACTGGGCGGTGTGCAGCCAGAGGACAATTTTCTTGTCAAAGTCTCGAATCGGCAAAAGATTTCTCCGCCTGCATCACAGACACCATCCACACGTGAAGTCTCGCCTTTCTCGGTGCCCAAGTCCCGCGTTAAGAAGATTATCCACAGCATCCCGCAAGCAGCGATTAGTGCGTTTGCCGACAGTAACGTCGTATCTCCTGCGAATACTTCATCCTCCTCTCCATCACCTCCTGTCTCTGGCGCTGGCGCAAGTGGCACTTCCTCGGATACAACTTCTTCCCACGCGGAAAACGTGCACCGCTTGCGACAACGAATCGCCGCGTCCAGGGACCCCTCTGTCGGAGCAGCGACACCTCGAATCACCCTCGAACCAATTTCCCGCAGGCACGTCGCGATGCCACCATCCTCATTACCACCGGCATCTTGCGTCTTCTTCCCGTTCTCCTCTGATGACTCTGGAAATTCGTCCATGGAGGATGAGCAATCAGGGACCGAGGCGCTCTCAATAAATAACGAACAAGATCATCATAACGCGCCCTTGCTCGCTCCGGTACCCCTTTCAATCCATTACTCAGGCGAAAGCGGTTCGGCTCCCGCGTCGCTCTCTCGCGAGAACTCGGGGGAGACATCAGGAACTCTTGGAGAATCCGGAAATGTGGGCCGACCAGAGAACAAGTCTACCTCCTCAGGTCAGTTCGATGCTCGTACCTCGGATTCAATGCGCAGGCTTCCAGGTTACGTTGCCGCTGGACGGCGCACCGTGGGTAAAATGCCCACTCCGCTTCGAGTCCAGCGCTCCTCATCAGATGACCAGGAGGAAGAGGAGAATCATGATGTCGTCGCATCCGATGAAACCGAGAATGGTGGTTAAAATTCTCAACT
Source organism: Xylona heveae TC161 (assembly GCF_001619985.1). Lineage (NCBI taxonomy): Eukaryota > Fungi > Ascomycota > Xylonomycetes > Xylonales > Xylonaceae > Xylona > Xylona heveae. The sequence continues at coordinate 1,962,086 of NW_017264195.1, read as the reverse complement.
CTCTGCTTATCTCATTTGTATTTTGGGGGGGGATAGAATTTTACTTGTTTTGAGCTTTTTTGGAGTATTTTAACGCTCCTAGCATATTATTTCGCATCATAGCGTCGCGGAGTCCACTTTCCTCAACACTTTCCCCTCTGCCTCGCGTTTTTAGCTTGTATGGTGTGGAACAAGTCCATTGACTTGATTCTTGGTGGCGTTTTTACCATACCCTTTTGCTTTTTGAATTCACTCAATTTTCCTTGGTTCCGGATTTTCCTCTTTTGATGTCGCACCGGGGTTTCTGTTTTGGGCATCAAGCGCCGAGGACGCGCCGGCGAACTTATTACTACTTTGTATCCAATTCTCTTTGCTGCATATTTGGCGGACACGTGTGGGTTTCCATCATCATCATCATCATCATCAATATCATCATGTTGGATCGTCCTTGGAATATGCATGTCAAATCATTTGGCATTCTTGGGAGCATTTCCTCTCTATCGCTTGTTCGGTTTGTTTTTGTTTCAATGCGGTGGTGTTTCTTTCTTTAGGAGTTAGGAATATGGGGTTATCTATTCTGCATTTTTCTTGTCCCTTTTTTTTCCCTTCATCATACCCATCAAGGCCGGGCAGGACTTGGTCTGCGTTGGGTCTTGGTTATATTCAGGTGTCACTCCCGATTGACCTCGGATCGCACATTCCCAACTTTCTTTTTTTGTGCATTCATCCGCATGGCATATATACACAGATTATTTGCAGTATATACATGCATTACAACAACCCAATTGAGATATTCGCAATTCCAAATATTCAAATCGGACCTTTAAACATTGCTAGTCCTGTGTAATAAGAGTCTGCCTGCCCTGTGCCTAATCCAATTTGACTGGATTGACTGACAGCGGTTAGTCCAGCCCAAGAGTTAAAGCTAGCAGGCCAGGATATTGGGAGCTTTAATGCAAGAGAGATACTCGTAGCAGTAAGTCCTTTGTGGCCGAGTACGAAGTACAGTAGCATTCATAATGGTCATCAAGAGCACTTAAATACTGGAAACAGTTCTGAAGTAGCACAATAGCTGTTACTAGCACATAACAAAACGAAAAAGCGGGTTCAAAAGGCTCCGGATGTCCGGATGTCTGGATGTCTGGATGTCTGGATATCCGAATAACTAATGAAAAAATGCTATTCTTTACTAAGAGTAATTCTCTCTTTTCCCCCCTTTTTTCTTTTCGTCTTTCCTCAATTTTTGTTTTTCCCCATAATTCATCAGTCCAAAGGAGAAACATGTGAAAGAAAGAAAATAAGGAAAAGAAAATAACATGACTAGGAAGAAAGGAAAAGGTTGGTTATTTAGAAGGGGTAAAGTTGAGAAGGGAACAAATGTAAAGGCAGAGTTAAGAAAAAAGACAGTCAATAAGGAGAGAGCACAGGAGAGGAAAAGAGAGGGGGGGGAAGGGAGAAGAAAAGAGAAAGCAAAGCAAAGAGAAACAAATATAAAAAAAAAAAAAGGAGTAGAGCCATCTCGCTAATAAATTCAACCTTCAATGCCTGTTTAAGAAAAGAGAAAAGAGAAAAAAAAAAGAAAAGAAAAAAAGAGCCCACGCAATTCCATGCAATAATAGAAAAAGGGGAGGAAAAGGCACAACAACAGGATAAAGGACAGAGAACACAAATACATAGAATGAGAAAAAAAAAGGGGGGAAAGAGAACATACAAGAATCAGAAATAGAGAGACATAAAGAAAGGAAAGGAGAAAAAGAAAAAGAAAAAAAATGATAAACGGTAAGAGTGTCGAGATGCTATAGCGATTAACATTCAAGAACTCGACTCTGTTTTCCCCGCCATGTGTGCGCTATCCTCCGCTGAGATTCTTGAATAATGGTGGCTTTTTGTCTCGCTGCCGGCTGTTGATAAAGTAGGAAAATAAAATGATAACTTGAAAAGGCAAAGTGAAAAGCTTGTGACCGTAGCTGGCTTCCGCTTCTTCCGCTTCTGCATGCACACCCGCTTCGCTTGCTTAAACATTCTCGCAATTGAGAAAAAGACGCAAGAAAAACATTGAGAAAGGAGAGATTGAAAGTCATAAGTCATTCCAGATGAATGCAGCTCAACTCAAATCAAAATCAAAATCAACCTGCTTATTTACCAAAGGTTAGGGTCATCAGCTCCTTCAACGTTATTGAGACTATCCCAAGCAGGTTTCTTCGGGAACGGCTTCTTATTGAAAGCACCAGCGCCAGGTTTGTGCAGGAATTGCTCGTCGTCAAAGAAAGGGGGGTATTTGAAGGCAGTGGGGTAAGGGGAAGCATAAGACGCAGCAAGAGCTGATCCGTCCCGCGGGAGATTCGCACCTGTCGAGGAATTATTGATTGCTTTCCAACCTGATGATCCGCCTGGTGATTCCGAAATCATGAGGTCATCTTGTTCTTCTTCATCTGGGCCGGCTCTTGCGCCACCCCAATTTGGCACCTCCATCATTTCGGGCTGCGTCGGAGTCGTCGTAACGGCGCTGCTACTTCCGCCGGTATGCTCATAGTCATGTCTGACGTCCTCCATGTGCATAGTTCCTCCCTCGTCACTGTTGGCCCGCTCCGACTGTTGCGGCGGGACATCTCTACAAACGGCATCAACTAGGTCATCTTTGTCTTCGTCGCGGACATATACAAGGAAGTACGGTGTGGCAGGGTTCTGTGACTCCTGATAGAAGATTTCCTTGGGGTCCTTGACCTCTGTAACGTAGCCGTCATTGTATTTGCGCCAAAGTTGTTGCTTGAAGTCGTAAATGTAGATCCAATAGTGGCCAAAGGAAACGGAGCCACGGTGGATGAAAACAGAATGGAGGCGGTAGCGGAGTTTGCGCAGGTCGGTGTACTGGCTGCTGATCTGGGTTCGGAGATCCTTGGATCTCTGTTCCATAGCTACAATGGCTGGTGAGAACAAGCATCACTTAATATAGGCAGAAGATATTACTCACAGGTAAGCTCTTGTTGGATGGCAGCCGCCCGGTCCTCAAGAGCACGGGGTAAGTCGGAATGAACCGGGACAGTCTCCTCTTCGCTGCCCGATTGGAGGTTGGTCAAGTATTCGTTGGTAAGCTGAAGCGCTTCCGTAAGTTCGATGCCCAGCTGAAAGTGCGGTTAGCTTTAATGCAGAACTTTCCACACCCCTATCACCAACGTACATCGGTTTTAGTAAGCACAGCCTTTCGAGCCTCTAATTTGCTAAGCTCTGCTTTCCATCTCCATACCTCCTCCCGTCTCTGAAACAACTTGACATTGTCCGAATCCATGTATCGATCGAGGAAGATAGTCTCCTCAAGCTGGAGGTGAGAATTTGACTTATACGCCGTCTTCTTGACCGGATCAAATTGGACACGTTGGACCTGGATCTGCAAAATTGGCGGCAGGACGCTGATCGTCGCATACTGTGGCGTAATACTATCCTCCACATCGACCTGCTGAACATCAAAAGCACCATCAAGAGCCGAATAGATATCACGAGGCCCAGAAGCCACATCAACTTTGATATCTGAAAAAAATTCCTCCTTCACATCAAACTTCCTACCCTTCTTTGTGTATGTCTTTGCCTTCCCATAAAATAGCCTATTCACCGTTAACGCACATCCCACACTTGAACAATTGCAAATATACTTACCTCTTGATGGTATCAATTTGCTCCCCATCAGTATCAATGCTCTCCGGTTTAATTGCACATTGCAATTGGAACATGACATTTGCAATGACTTCTGTGACATCCTGTTGAGCGCCAATTTCCACCTCATCTTTAATCGCTTGCCTTTCCTCTTGTGATTTTTCCTGCGGTTTTGGTCGGGGTGGTATCGGCGGTGGCCGGAGGGGAGGGGCTTGGTTTTCGGGCGGCGGTGTTAGAGGAGCTCCGTTAGCCATTGCTGGGTCGTTCTCGTTGGGCCATGGCACCGAACGGCCTTGCTCGTTGACCTTTGAAGGTGACGAGTCCCTGAGGGGTCTTTGGTGTGAATGAGCGTCATAAGACGAAGGTAGTTCTTTGGTGGGAGATAGGTTCTCCTTGTCTTCCACAGCTCTCTTCTGTCGCTCCATTTCATCAGAATCGATCATGGCAAAATCTTCATCAGTATTATCAGCTGCTTTTGGTGTGCCGACTACGGTACTCTCGCTGCCACCATCACCGTTTGGTTCTGGTAAAGAATTCATAGCGGATAGGCTCTCGTCTACCTCCATAGCTTCGGCATGCTGATGTGGCGGTCCAAGAGGCCCAAACACTGGTGCTCTATCAAGCTCACCGAGAGAAGGACGCGTATCCCTGCTGGCCATGGACATTCTGCGAAATGCTTCTTCATGGGAGGAGCTGATAAGAGTGAGTCGGGCCAGTTCATGCTCTGGTAGGATAGCTGCAGCCCGTGCAGTAATCATATTTTGGAAGAGCTTTCGAAGTTCGTGCGCGACTAGATGGAAAGATGTTAGCATTGCTTGAAGAACATAATGATTTCACAAGCACTGACACTTTTGCGCCCGTACAACCTCTCTGAGGCTCACTCTTCTTGAACCCACGCGCTTCTTGCTGATCATTTCAGGACTCTGGTCGGTCTCATACTGCTCAATGTTGAGAACGAGGTCCCGCAAGGGACGAACGGTAAAATAGAACTGCAAAAGACTATTTAGATAGCATGTATTGCCAATGTTCTCCAGTCCCACCGGCCAATTATTTGAGGCGTCATCAGCAGGGATGGGAGAAATGCCGAGAAACTCATCAAGCCGGCGGCTTCCCTTGGACTTTGCAATCGCAATTAATGCTTTCCTCAGCTCCGGAATTTGAGATTTTGCTTCATCAGCGTGAATTTGGTACGCAGTCATAATCATGTCATCATCGATGGTACGATCGGAAATTCCAAGCCTGTTGTACGCTTGGCCAACATCCATTTCAACCTCTCCGAGCTCTCCAGTCATCAGCCAGCTTCTCAGAGCTTGACTATTTCGCTTCTCTGCAATGAGTGATATGGCTTGACGGCCGGTCTCTACGCCCGAGTCGCTCTCGTTGGCCTAAGAGTTTGTTAATATCGGAGTTTCTTGCGCGGTCGATGATTATATAATGAAGGCCAGATTATTCAAACAACTCCAGACGTCACACTTGCCTTCAATGTAAACATGGTAACGATGAAGTCATCCGGTGTGCTCTCTTCTGCTCCCAACCAAGCGAGGGCTTGCTGGTAAGTCGTGACGGCTAGAAACATGGTTTGTTAGCGACCAGCAAAGAGCTGTTTGACGTCTGAGCGACAAGGTAACAAACTTACTTTCAGAAGCCACTTGTTGAATCCTACGGCTGTTTCTATCTTGTGCAATGACCTTCAGCAACCTTCTCGCTTCTTCATCTTGTCGTGGAGCATCCTGGATCCGGGCCTGGAAGGTTCCGATGATGAGATCGTCATCCAACTCCATCGCACTGGGGTCCAAATTGAAGAAGGAATAAGCTTGACGGATTTCTTTACGGCTGATTTCGCCCTGTGACTCCATTACGGCAACTTTGGTCTGCAGTGCCTCACTGCGTCTCGCTTGTGAAAGTCCTTCAAGGCACTCTAGGTAATAGGGAGCGTTTACACGATCACACCAAATTTGGCGGTCGAAAGCATAGATAAGTAGTCCGTCAGAGAAATCAGATACAGTGCCGAGACTGGCATAAAACCTTTATACGGTCAGAAAACGGGGAGGATTTGTAGAGTGAATGAAAGCACTTACGGATGCTCAGCAACCGTCAGGTCAACGGTCCGCCGAGCAGACGGGGTCTTGTCATCTACAGGGTTGTGAGCTTTGTGATTCTATTTTCAAATTCGTCTGCAATCCAGTGCCCTTACAGTCCAACGATCCCAACAAGCCTTCGATATCTCTTAGAGACGGCGGAGGAAGGAATGGTACGTGACGGCCCCTCTTCTCCTCCGCCGGACGAAGGCTAATAAGTACCAAGAGCTCCTTCTCGACATCATCCAACAAAAGCCTAAGCGGATCTTTGTAGGGAGTTTCTGATGATCGATCGGGCCGAGGCAATATCCACCCAGTATAGTCCTCCTATTTACAATTTATTAGCGACCAAAGTAGCAAGGCAAAGGAAGATATCAGGAGCCTGAGGGAATACGCACCGCTCGCGAAAATCCGAGATACTCGAGTAAGTCTTGACATGACTCTCCAATAGAGGTCATGAACCGTTTGTTAAGTGATGGGATCTTAGTGTTCTCCGGGCGGGTCGTCGAATCATTGATATATTGTCTGAGATTGGTCATAACTTCTATCGGAGTAGGCACAGTCTGACCGTGCATACGCTCTGGATCGCTGTTTATCGCCGATTCTGCTCTCTCCCGGATAACATTTGGATCGGTCAACATCCGAACAAAGTCTGGGGATAGCCTAGGCCTCTTCATGCAAATGCGCACTCCAGCTGCGCAAGTCGGAATTGAGCACTCGAAAGCATGCTCGACAAAATCAACGTACTCATCACCATGCCCCAATGGTTCCTGCTTTGCCGCCGTGGACAACTCTGGCTTGTATTGCAGATGGTGAAGCGGAGCGCTTCTTGTTGGGCAGGGGGAGCCAGCGCCATGACCGCGGAGGTCGATAACGAGATCAACATGGCATCGGCAGTATTGACAGAAAGCACCAAGCTTGTAGAAATTGAACGGTTCGACAGAGGCGCCGACCGGCGGCAGAACGCTCTGTTCGTATTTGGTTACAAAACTGTGGCGGCAACTTTCTTTGGGGATTTCGTCGGGGAGAGGCTGTCCTTCCTGAAACTGCGGCGGTGAGTCTATAAGTACATTACGTCCGGAACGAAGCGGTCTGCGCGGATCGAAGTTGAGGAGGTCTTGGATCAACCGCGGCGGAGTCTTTCCTGTTGCAGAAATAGGCGTCAGTTTCTATTCACCACGGGCAGGCAAGGACGACACAGGAACTCCGTACCTGGCCCCGCCGACATTTCCTAAAGCTTATACTCTTCCAAGGCACCCCGTGTATATATGAAAAGGATACTTCTTCATGCGCTTGGGCGAGAGGCTTGCTATAACGGCAAAATGTCGAACGCTAGGCAGCCTGCTATACACGATTTTGGATAGGGTCTCGGGGAGCAAAAAGGCGCGCTACTATGTGAGAATAGCAGTTTTGACGGTTATATATTCCGCTTGCCTACTGACAGTGTACAGATAGCTTGGGTGGAGGAAGAGTAGTTGGTTACTGGGGAGCTCCTTCTACGAAAACGACGACGAGGACGATAATGATGATGCTGCTGCTGCTGCGGCGATGACCGCAGAGTGGATCACCATCAACCAGCCACTAGATGCTCGCTCTCGTTGCATATAGTAGCATACTGACAACTTGTCTACTTTGTGCTCAAGGACCTTACCAATCGGATGAAAATTATATGATTTGCATTTAATTTAATAAGACTGAATTCCAGCTATACTCTCTCATGGGTTTCTGCATGAATGCATCTTGGTTCATTTTAGACCTATCATAAGCAAGGTGACGTGCCCCGAATTCTCAGCAGGCTACCTGATCGGCAGCTAGAAGTACATTAGATAACGCTATGCAAACGGTATAGACTAAGTATCGCCACTACTGTCAGGAGTACCCGAATGTCTTGGTGTGCATAATCGCGATCAACGCGTGTGTCTATACCAATATATTCCTAATGAGGAAAGAACTACCCCAGAGGGAGCTACTCCTCCTCCCGCTTCCCCAGACAGCCCAACCGGTCCGACAACATTCATCTAGCCATCACTTTTAATTGCTTAGCTGACAGCAAAAGAATTGCGCGAAAGGGTTGACTTGCTTGTTCTTTGAGTTGTTCTCTTTGTAACACTGATCTAATCATGGCATCGGAGGATACAGTCTATCATCCTAAAGATGCCATTTCGGCCGCTATCAAGACCACCATGATTACTGGCACAGCTGGCGCCGCCGTCTCGGCCATTCAGAATTCTCTGTCAAAGAGCAGTGTGAGCGCATGGGGCTTTCTTACCCATAGTGGAGGCACCATTGCGGTATTTGGTAGGGTTTGCATTCAGATGAAATCGCATTATAAACAGAATTAACTAATACATTGGACTACGAACAGCGGCAATGGGCGGAAGCTACGAATTCGCCAGAACAGCATCGGCCAATCTACGTCGAAAGGAAGACAGCTTGAATAACGCAATTGGTGGTTTCTTCGGGGGAGCTGCTTTGGGTCTTCGCTGTCGGTGATCCGCAAATAATGGAGGCATATGTCAGTCCTCGGGCTTACCGCTGACCAAAAACAGTCCGGACATTTCCTGCCGTCTTGGGATACGGCGCCGGCCTAGCAGTTCTCATGGGAGTGTTTGATTACACAGGAGGGAAACTGTCAGGGTATATGAAAGACCCTGCACAGGATGAATTTGAGCGGAAAGAGGAGCTTCGGAGGAACCGACGACGGCCGTTGGAGGAGACCATAGCAGAACTCGGCGAGGGGCGAGGTATGTTTTTCCATTGCCACAAAAGGTACACCAGCAAAGTTAACAAGAGAAAGGGATACACGCACCTGGCTACGCCGAGCGAAGAAGGGAGAGATTGAGGGAGAAGTACGGCATTGAAGTGCCTTGAAACCAAAATTATTCGCACATGAGATGACTGATCAGATCGTGATATTTATGTTTTCCGTTGAAAGGTATCGGCAATAATGAGTAGGAACTTGCATGGAAAGGATCTAGCGTGCTCAATGAATAGACGGCAATTCAATGCAAATTATGACTATCGGAGTATCCTTGGCCATGACCGAATCGACTGAAACTGTCCGATACGCAAGTGGTCGTGATGACAGATGCTGAGCATGCTCACAAATGCCGAGCTATAAAACGGGACGACCACGAGTCATAAGACCGCCCTGTGATTCGAAGTTAGGGCACGTTTCTCGCTATACCTTGTTCAGTCGATGAATCCGTGGAACCCCGCATTCGTGGTTGAAGCTTACTATCCACAAAATCCCTGATTCGCGGTCCCGCGTCCGGCATTGTTATTAAGATGAGGCCCCCAAGCGACGCAGCCGGGAGCCTTGTCTAACAATTTTTGGCTTCATGAATCGATCGGGCTGGGCTAGTGAGTGGTGCTAGAGCCAAATCTTGAACTCATCCGCTTCGCCGTTGTCAACCAGACAATTTTTTGACTGCCGAACGGTTCTGCGCAGAGGTTCCTGATCATTTTGTGGCGCATCTTGTAGACGTCAAGGGCGGACAGGATTCCATGGTGCCCGGGGTCAGCTATCCTCGGGCGCCACGACACCACTTTGGGTCCTGCCGTTGCATCCCACGATCCTTGACCAATTTGATTGCTATCGTCACGAAATCCAGAAGCATCGATTTTCCCTTTAGTCACCTAGCCGAAAGGGCATATAATGGGAACTTTGTCGTCATGCGCCCTCGCTCTTTTTTATCCTGCTGCTCTTTTCCTTGCCCGCCATCATCGGCATCGTGATCATCACCATTTTCATCGCTGTTTCTCCAGATTTTGGTCAATCCTCGTGTATTGTATTTTTTTCGCATCGTGTACGAAGTAATCTCTATAGCCGTTTGCTCATCTCTCGCCGTCGGAGAAAAAACTATACCAACTCCCTTAATATACGGAGTATACTAACCTCCATCCGCCTCGCGTCGTGAAAAATTGAGCCCCACCATACGTCACCACAACGTGGATCAGGGTCCAAAGACCGACCTCTCCGTCCCACTATATACCTACTCTATCCAACTGGTTCATCAGTCACTTCGTTGCAAATCTATCTACATAGGCCAATCACATTCAATTTTTTTTTCTTTTCAATACTTTCCCAATTGACTCGATTTCCTCCCAACTGTGTGTTTACAATGCCCGAGACAACTGCCCCGCAGTCCAACGAGGTGGGACTCAAGGAACGCTTCTTCAGCTACTTCCAACATGAAGTGACAGGTATATCATCACCGTTTGTTCCTGTCATACCTTGTGCTACCCTCTTTTCTTTCCCTTCAATGCACGGCAATGTTTGAAATTTGAAAAGTCGGCCATGCTAAGAGTGAACGTATTTTGCGTGGCACGCAGATCTTCAGCGACAAATGGACCAAATCGCTAATACGTCCACCATTGGCGGCGAGCGAATCGATGCCGTCGATCATTGCTTAGCTGGCATTGCACGGTTATCTGGCGAAGTCAAAGACGCGTCCAACTACCTTCCACCATATGATCAGCGGGCATATTCAGAGGTGAGAGAGATTAGCATCATTTCCATGCCTTGCACCATATCAATCGATCGCTGACACAAATCTGTTCTTTCGTACCGCGATAGGCAATCAAAGCGCTATCAGAGAAACTGCAAGAGACAAGATCGAGAGTCGCGCCGAAAGCGAAATTCTCCTTCAAGACAAGCAAGAAGAATGGCTCTGCCATTTCGCTTCGGGATGCCGCTGCCCTAGCTGGCCCCCAGGGCCTCCCGGGCTATCGCAGCCTGTCATCGACCGAGTCATCGGCTATGTCGACGCCGGGGGAGAGCACAACGACATCGACAACGCCCAATGCGGAAAAGGAAAATGGCGACGACATTGACAAGGCGATTGCAGCGGACAAGGACGTGCCGTTTATGGGCGAAGGCGACGACGTGCCGGCGGTTGATGGCGACGTGCGCGCCGCCGCCGCAGCGGCCTCAATTCGCAAGCCATCATTCTCGCAGTCCAAGAGTGTCAATATCAGCGCGCACGCGTCCACGCACATTATTGTCCCCTCGACGGCCTCCCATGCCACATCCTCGGGCACACTGTCATCTCTGCGCCGGTGCATTGTCGACATGTCGATACCGACTGCCACTGGCACGCCCTTTGCCAGTCTGGCAATCAAGAACGTTCGCGACTCGCTGCTGGTATGCGGTCACGTCAACGGTCCGGCTCACATCACCGGCGTACAGAATAGCGTCATGGCCGTCGCATGTCGGCAATTTAGAATGCATCAGTGTAAAGGTGTAGATGTTTATCTGTACTGCGGCAGTCGTCCGATCATTGAAGACTGCGAGGATATTCGATTCGCCCCCATGCCTGAATCATATGTACGTTACTATCCAATGTTTATCCCAAGTCTAAGTGTAATTTGTATCCATTACTAACCTTCGTCAAGATCACCGACTCGCTCAAATCGATTCCCAACCAATGGGACCAAGTCGACGACTTCAAATGGATCAAATCCGAACCGAGTCCGCACTGGAGCGTTATCCCTTCGGAGAAGCGCATTCCCGAGAATATATGGACCGAAGCCGTTCCCGGCGGCCCAGGACACAAACTGGACGATATTCTCAAGGCTACTATCGGACAGGGAGTCATGATACGTCAATAATGACACGTAATTTTGCCCTTTCCTACTTTCTTACTTTCCTAATTTCTTTAGTATATCTTTCCGTTGCCGCCTTTTTCTTTCTTTTCTTCTCTCATTTTTCTTTTCACTTTTTATTTTCTCACTTTTTCTTTCCTTTCGTGAGATAACTTCTTCGTGTAATTACGTATTGCGCAACGCTTGAGAAATCGGGGATATACGAACACGTTATGATTCTTGTATAGCTTTTCTTTTCTTCTCCTTTCCTTTTCTTTATTCTTTATCCTTTATCATTTATCCTTCTTCCTTTTCCCTTTTTAGCCCCTTTGGCCTTGTCCCTGTAAGTTTCTCTTTCTTTTCTATCCATTTCTCTATCCGTTGCTTTGTCCATCTCTCTCCCGTTCAAACACGACTTTCGATGCGTTGTATATTGTAAAAGCCCTTTTTATTGTTCCTTTTTTTTCCCCCTTTAATTTGTGTCATATTTTGTTCAATCATTTTTTGTAATTTGTCAGGGACAACGTATAAATACACAAAAGGCTCAACCTTCCCAAAATACAACAGTATACACAATCTATCAATCTATGAGTCCACGTAATATCAACTTGATAAATTCCAGGTTTACTTTGTCCCCCCTCCCCTGTTTTTTTGGTCATGTGTGCTTTGTACTTCTCTACCAACCTTTACTCGTAAGCTAGGTAATAGCCTACTCTCTCTACTCTCTCTACTCTCTCTACTCTCTCTACTCTCTCTACTCTCT